>NC_135497.1:319433602-319626102 GCF_052857255.1 Amblyomma americanum | reverse complement strand
CTTGATTTTAAACGTCGCAACCGCATCTTTGATGGTTTTAGTCTGTTTAGTATTGCTGATCTGGCAACAGTGTTTGCAAATGACGCCGTCCAGTAACGTTAACGCGCGCTGATGCGCGCTTTGTGAGAGCTGTCCGACGACAGCGAATTGAGTTTTGATTCGTGAGGTGCCCTGACTGCTCCTGGACTGCCGTGTCGGCGTGCGGCATCAATCGTCAATTCCTTGCCGTCGCAATCATGATGAGACCTGGTTCAAACATTTGCGGAACTTTTGTCTCATTAAACAGCGGTTAGTGACCGGTTAGTGTGCCGGTACTGCTGAGCCAAGTACAAGTTTCCATTTTCACGCGCTTGAGGAGCCACATTGGAAAGTGCCGGAAATGTCCACCGGACATTAGATCCTGTGCACAATCTGTACATGACGAAGCTTCGGAAACTTCATCTGGTTGCAGTCGCTCCAGAAATTGTGAAGTCGGAGAGCGTGTCATCAAAAAATGACAGCATGACGGACAAGAAAGAGGCTGGCGGACTAGCCACTCAGAATGTTTCCATAGCAACATTCCTTGGCAGATTGATACCTGAGTTTCACAACAAGCTTGATGAGGCCCTGGCACGAGCGTTGTCGCTCACAGAAAACAATTACTGGCTTGAAGTTTTCGAGCTCCAAAGGCTCGCATTTGTGCTGCCGTCAAGGCATTCGCTTGACGGGCGGCTTTTGGAAGCTTACTACGTCCGGGTGAGGACAGAAGTGGAAGAAAAAAATCAGTTCTGTGCTCAGCTTCTCATTGCTTATTGACAGCTGAGGCAACGTGCGCGTGGAGAGCGTCATGCAATAAAGCAATGCCTATACCAAAATTGTTCAAGAAAAAATGAAAAATATAATTCATTAATTTGATGTTGCGTTTAGGCACACGTTTTTTCAGAGCTGATTGACCTTGCTTTCCACTCGCAACAATATCTTCTTCAACGTAAGGCACGTAATACGACACAGTTCGTAATCGATGTTGCCAATAGCACTTTTTGCATCTAATATCACCATGCTCGACAATCAGCGTCATGAGACGTATACTAACAATAAAAAGAAATAAGCGCTATATTATTGCCAATTCCATAATGTAATTTTATCTATCTTCTTTCTCTTTTGAGAACAGGTAAATTTTATTTACGCATAAGTAAGCGGTACACAGCGACTACACTGGTCAGATCGTTACCCGTAGCTGCGGTAAAAATTCACCTCCAAAATTTTGCCACGTATGCCCACGTTTTCATATGTAAAACGGGACAGTGTAAAACAGTACAGCTCAGCATTGCTCACGGTGTTAGGTTCCCGCTCGGGACGAGCACAGTGCAAAAGGGGCAATACAGGAACACCACATACTTAAGTGTCTCAGTAATTTTAATATAGCTGTCTTATAAAACGATGCCATATGTAATTGCTACCAAAACTAATTAAAATAATTACAGAATGGCACGCTTGGTGTGAACGTTTCTGCAATTTTTTTGACGGAACCACTGAGCAGGGTTTTATTGTTCAGCACATAAATTTTCAACAGAGTTCTACTGATTGGCACCAGACCGTGCCTGTTTCTTTTTCGATTTTCATGCCTTAAAAAAAAACTAGAAAAAACAATTTTTTTTTCGAAATTCTCAGTTTTTTCCCAGCCCTCTCATCCCTACCGCGGCCGCGTGTGGGGTCGTGGGGATAAACTGCGTATGTGCGGCTGTGTATGTGTAAAAATCTGAGGTGATACGACTCGGTGTATCCCAATCGCTTCGTATGAGTGACGAAGAGGAGACTCCAGTCGCCGCTATGCGGCGGTATCGTCAGAAGAAGATCAATTCCACGGACCCAGAAGTCGTCCCCTGGCACTTGGCCGCTCTGCAGAGAAAGAATTAACATTAGCATGCTTAACGAGCGGCGGAGACTCTTGAGAAAAGAGAAGGACGTCTTGCCAAGCGGAGAAGCCAAGAGGCGGAGCGTAACAAGCGGCGCGCAGCAGCTCGCGTGGTTCCTTCGCCAGAAAATCAAGATGAAGTAATGGCAACATCATCATCAACAACTGAAGAGGAGGATGTAAAGGCTCGTCGTATAACTGACCACGCGATTAGACCAGGAGGGAACTGCAGCTCTCGCTACGTATGTCCTGGCATAACTGAGCTAAGCCACTGCCATTTTTTATTTATTTATTTTTGCTTCCTACTTAACTTGATACACACTCACAAACACTGCGAGCATACAAAACACCGCAAGCATACAAGCATTCCAAGATCTTACACGGGGTTGACCCATCGAAATAGTGCTTTAGCTCTAAAAAAAAAAACGCCGCAACAGATTAGTCTTGGAACTGACGCACATGATAGCACTTCGTGGCTTAAAGGGAGCTGTCACTGGGCATAAAGGTGACCGACCGTTAGCTGGTGTGGGATATTCGATGACCACATAGTTGTAGTTTCGCCCATGTCGGCAGTTAAGCTACCATTAGTCGCACAACTTGATACAGGCTGTCACGTACGCAGACAAACTGCACCCAAAAGGTAGAGCCGCCACTAATATTTCCAGGCCAGACCCCCAACGAAATGAGAGTCTTTGGGATAAACCTGAATTTTGAAGCACTTAGGAGCGTTTAGCGGGTGTTTTTCGGATATTCCAGAAGCACAGAATCCTACACTGAAGCATCCCACAATAAAAAAACCCAAATAACTTAACCTGACTCTTGAATGAAGTTCAGAAAACAGTGCGCGTTACATAAGTTTCCACGTATCATTTGTGCCTGTCGTGTAAGCACAAAAGTGATATCGGTTGTTATTTGTGACCGCCTTTCGCTGACGTCGGTTTTCTCGGAGGCATATTACATAACAGTGAAGCCCAAAAACATTTGCGGAGGCAGTCAATACTACCAGCGTCTCCTGTTTCCCAGCATTACGTGTAGGTGCTATTTCGTTAGCTTTGAGAAGATTTCCAAACCCGGGTGACGGGAAGCTGCATGCAGGGAACACGACCGAGCTCTGCCAACACTCATTTGTGAATTTATTTTATTTATACAGCACTTCTAGCCCCAAGCTAAGGTTCTAAGGTAGCCTTCTGCCTGTTCTTTCGACAACGTTTCTCTTTTCGACATAGGGAAGAAATCCGTTTGTGTGTAATGCAAATGAAAGAATTCAGGCTGTGTGCCGTACCATGCGCTGTTTTGGGAAAGCGCCTCACTTAGATCGAAAGTCTATTCGTCCCCGTGCGGGAAGCCAGGAAACGGTTGCGTTGCATTGTGCGCGCGTATTTCAGGCGAGCAGCAGAGAAAAAGTTGTTTCGAACGCCGCGTGGTTGTCATCACCGGCTGCTTCCTTACGGGTAGAGGCGCGTATCACCTTTCAACATGGGGTACCGCAGCTGGGAAGGCGTATTTCGTCAGCTTTTCGTGCTTGAAGTATACGCCTGTGCTAAGGTTGTATAAGCGGTATTTTATAGCGTTTCTGATTCTTTTATTATTGAGTAATCCCGTATTTCTCGGAATTTTTAATCATCCTTCGTGACTAACATTCCGCCAGAAATGTTTCCGTGGAATAATTGACATTAAAATGCCCCCATTTTTTTATTTTCTTCACTTCAGAAAAGAGGGGCGACGCTGTTTACTGAGGCGCAGGCACTTCTTTCCGGCTTGCTAAAAACAGCTTGCATGGAATAGGGGGACCAGTGATGAGAAAGGGTTAGGAAGGAGACAGAAGGAAATAAAAATGAAAGAAAGTGGCGGCCATGACATTTGTAGTTCAGACGTCTTAGATGGTGAAGCTAACATGGTGAAGTGCCAAGAATGAACAAGTCCAAATCTTGTTGCCTCTTCGAAGGGCAGGACAAGGGAGCCAGTATTCTTCCCAGTGTATTTCATTATTTTGTCATTGCCCAAACTAAGAAATATCAGTGGCGCTTAGACAGGCGTCCCACGTTAACCATCTAATGGGTTCTCCCGCTTATATCAATCTGTGAGCTTGGACGAAAAAAGCTATACTATTTCTAAGTGCAGATGTTCAAAGAAATAGTGTCGTGAGGTACAATCTGCTGGTTTGACTTAAATGGCTTCAATAGCCGCATATATAAATGTGGCATTGAAACTGCGTCGCCTAGAGTTTCTAACTTACGTGGAAGTGGACTAGGGAACCGACAGTCTCAGAGGCGGCTCGTACAAACGTAGGAGACAGTGGTTTTAAGGAAGTACACCCTTCAGGCGGTCCCTTTTTCCATTTTCATAGATTTTGCTCTTGCTGATGCGTCAGCTTTTGTAAGCACACTTTTTTAGATTTTTGGCGACGCAGAACTTTCACGCGCCACTTCAACCGCGTTTCCGGTGCAAATATATCAAATATCACAATGTCATGGGATTCGTTGTCGTTTTGCAGAATGGGCAGTAACACTAGCCAAAAAATGTAGGTATAGGTTGAAATACCTGTTGGATTTGCTGTCTTCAGCACAGAATATCCTCAACGCTTAATGCTGCACCGCAGTAACGTTCTCTGGGTGAACAACGGCTTGTTGATGGTTCAGAGCTCTGCTTATGTTATACTGTCCAGAGTGACCTTGGATTCATTGTATTGGACCTGTGGTCTTGCAGGCCAAGTGCAGTTAGCGTTCCTTGCTTCTGGCTATTAGCGCCTCGTTCAGTTAGCAGTGTTTTTCACTCGTTCTGCAGCTGGCTACATTTCGAGAATAATAAAATGATCCCATTCACAAGAGTTACGCTTGTTATTTCACTGAGGCGCGGTGAGTACTGCAGGGGTTTAATGAGGAGTTTATAAAACGCGTATACACAAAGGGAAGGAGGCTCCGGACATTTTGACAACACTTGAAAATTTACTAAGCACATAGTGATTAGAAGCGCTCGAGTATTTTGAGCTGACAGCCAGTATATGCCGCTCATTAAAGGGACACTGAGGAGAACCCTATCAATTTTTTTTTGTTAGCAATATTCGATAGTTCGTCATTTCATGGCTTTGTTGCCGCTTGTCCGGGAGCGAAAGATGCATTTATTTCAAAGAAATTTGGATTCGAAGTTCAAAAACTTTTTCCCGCCGCTCCGATTCAAACTCCAGAACTCTTATGACGACATGGAGAACTCTTATGACGTGAAACGTGACGTGAAACGTGACGTAAACGGAGACTCCGTGATTCCTGGCCCTAGCGGTGCGGTCTAGCAGCTGCATCTATCGGGGGTCGCTACCGTCGCTTCGTTTAAGTTTGCACCGGCGTCTTGCCAGCGTTACGATGGATCCCGTTCCCGAACCCGACGACATAGTTCTCGCAAAAACTCCGACCTGCATTTCAGCGACCTCAGCCCCACAGAGCGTGCGATGCTTTTGAGGGAGCACGGTTAGGTTAGGCGCCGGCGGGTGGCTTCCCCCTTCCTCAGAGAGCAGCCGTTGCAAACTAACTATCATAACCTCAGCGCGGGGAGTCGCAAGGGGCCAGGACAAGGTCGGCGCCTTGCGCCCATCGGAGGCTGGCCGGGGCTTTGGGGCCAACGGATTGCGATTCCTCGAACGGCGTGGTTTCGCGGCGCAGCAGGCGGCGGCGAGGTCTCCCACGGTTGCAAGGGCCAAGTTATTTATTTATTGCCACAAAAAACAAATGGGTGCTCAAGGGCGGTCGCGTTTAAAGTCGGCGGCTTGTAACTAAAGCCAGCGCACGACACTTCAACGGCTTCCACTAGATCCAACGGGTACACTGGATCTGGCTCTCTCGCCCATTTGCATGTACCTTCCGACATGTACTTTGAATGGATTAAATTAGCCGAGCCCGAAAGGAACATGAAGGTAAACAAATTTTTCTTCCTTCATAATCTCATGTGTTGCTTAAAAAAGCAGTTTTTTGCATTGTTTTTTTTTTGTACAAATTTGTGTGTGTTCATGTGTGCTCCGATATCGCCTTGTAGGGGGAATCGTGGGCTCTGGTCGAGCTGTTTTGCGGCTTTCACCCACAGTCCCCTCCTTCATTTTGATATAAAAATAAATTTTTTATAATTATTACTATTCGGGTAAAGTACTACTTGAACGAACTTCTGTGCACCTTAATGAAATGTTCGCTTAAAGTTCGCTGAATTTAAGTTACCAAGCCTAGGCACTCATTTCGATTGACCAAGGTATTATTCAAACTTTAAAGTGGTTCGGAAAGGCAATAATTTAAGTGATGAGAACACCACGGTGATGTTGTACTTTTGTATTGATCATTGAGAAGCGTTAACTGGGCCAGTTGGTGTGTATACACACGTTTTTTTTTGGTACAAATGCATGCAAGGCGAGAAATGCTTTCAATTTCTAGAGACGCATTGGTCCATCTCTTGCAAAAGTTCCCTGCAGTTCCTTCGGCTACTACTCGAGGTACAAGCCAGCTGCATAACAATATTTAACTAAAGAAGACCTTAAATCTTGAAGCTTTGCAAGTGAAACTATAGCACTGCATGATTACGAGGTTGCGCCAAGTTCAGCGTTGCGGTGTCCGCAGTTTCGCGAACGACAACTGCTACATGTACGTAGAAATGGTGCATTCTGATCCGGAAGAAGCACTTTAATTATTTTCGACTACGTTCCCAGGGCTGCAAGTTGCCGTATTCTAATATTAGTTCAAATGAATCACATTTGTATGAGATACAAAAGGATTTCAGCGGGGGTCTCGCGAATATTTCTTTAACTCTTGGGTTCGTTGAAGGGGCGTTTGTTCATAGGGCATTTCACTGCATTGACCAACTTAACGGCACTGGTGCATGTTAAATGTATTATCAAGCGGAGGTGGAGCGCAGAACACCGCCCATGAACAGGACACCATCTTTCGCCTTTTTATATCTTGATGAAGTAGGCGGCTAGCCTGATTCAAGTTTTTACGTCGAACGTTCTGCAAAGATATCTGCACCAATCAATTTGGCAATAATTCCACGCCACATGTTCGAAAAAAAAAACGCATCGGTGCGTTCGAGTTTCAATCCGGGTACAGCGATCGTATCTTGTACATTAGTTCATTTTCTCACAGGGAAAAGAAGGCAGAGTCCGTTCTGTAACCGGCGATCTATTTGACCGACGTACCGGCAAGCCGCGATTCTCCGACCAAAGTCCCCTTCCGGTTAACCTCCCTGCTTTCCTATTATCCCTCTGCTTCCGCCCGTTTCCTTATTCGCCTGGGTCGCCAGCAGACAAAGCAATATCGTGTACGGCTCGCCGGGACGCTGCACGACCCTTGGGATTAGCATTCTGTCCTGCTGCAATAGACAGGCGCTTTTTCATGCGGCGCCGTTGGTTGCGCAAGGTTAGAATTGCGCTAAAGTCGTGTCGGGCTCATTCGGCTGAACAGACGCAACGAGCGCCCATTCGTGAGTCCCCAGCGGCTAACACATGCTGACGTCACTTCTAACCTAGCCGCTCACGAGGCGAAGAGGACCCAACGAAACCTCTAGCTCTTATTCCCCGTGCTCAGTAATCGAACTTCTGAAAACCGAATTATATCGAATTACTGTATCGATGTTTCTTATACACCATCGTCACCGAATTCGTGAGAAGTTAGCGAGCTAATTTTGCTGATTCGCCTGCCGTGAAATCTTGCCATAACTGTAGCTGTGAAATCGAAGTGCATATGCGCGTTCTACATTTTATAACTTGCATACATTTTGCGAGGAGCGGTGTGCTATAGGAGTAAATATTTATTTTTTCATTTTGTATTAACTCTAGCGCCTCAGATCTGTTGCACACACTCGCCTTCAAATGCCCACACAGTGCTGTGGTAACTTGCGCTCACACGATGTTCGGGTGCTGAGCTGGACGACGTGGCACGAATGAAACTCCTGCAGCTGCTGCCGCGTTTAGGAGGAAACGAGACGCAAAAGATGCCCGTGTGCTGTGCGATGTAAGAACAGTTGTGCATACGCCCGTGGTTGAAATTATCTGGTTTTCGAAAATGTCCGAAACAATGTGGCACCTTTTCTCTCTCCCTTCTTTCACAGCCACCTTCCTTCTTTACTTCCCTCATGACATTCTTGAGGTGCCTACTGAGACCGAGAGTGAGAGTTACTTCGCCTTTCCTGTCCTCATTACCATGACATATATTAGTGTGAGCAGAGAAAAAAAGAAAAATAATGTTGCCCAGCCCGCACCGCCTACGGCACAACGGGCTTAAACGAATGTAAAATAAAATATTAGAAAAAAAGAATTTTAACATAGCAGAAAAGAGAGAGAATAAAAGAAAACAAGAGAGAGAAAGGGAAAAGGGGGTGGGGGTGTCTACCATCATCAGTGACCGCACCAAAAGGGGCGGAAGGCCAGTGCGATTTATCTTCAACATTGAATACATTATTCTAATAACATGATTTTCTTGTTTGCCTCGACTAACAAATCTTTGTATCATCTGATGTCTTGTCCTCTGCTATCTTCATGCTTCTGTGCATCGACTTTTGGTCCTGACGTTCGAGCAGTGACAGAAGTGCATAGCTGCCGGTCTCAGCTCCTAGTTCCCAGTTCTTGGAAGGCAATTGCTGGCGCCAGCCGAGGGCCTTTACTCGTGTTTCAAGAAGTAACCTGTAAAACTCGTAAGAGCGCTCAGGAAAAAGGAAAAGGTTTATTATCCAGTACAAATACCTCTACTAGATACAGCTAATAACTGTGTGGTAGGTAATAATATGTTGAAAGTCAATAATATCGATTTTTTTTACTTTATCAACAACTTTCTTTTCTGACAGGACGATGAGTAGTGAGTGTTAGTATAATTCAGAAATGTTTATTATTTGTTCTACTAAATATGATTACAATGTTCCCATGGATTAACTATAAACAAATGGAACATTTTTTTAGTTTCCTTTCAAGAAAAATTAGTTTTTTTAGACCGCTATTCTGAATGGGTTGATATAACCTATCATTTGTATGATTTAAATTAAGTAATAGTAATTAATGCGGATGGCTCTCAGACCTAAAGATTCAAAGTGGAATTAGATTAAAAGGCTAGAAGTAGGATTAATAATAATTTTGTCAGTAATAAAATTGTCTCCTCACTTCAGGAGGATAGAAAATTTGTATTGCCGCCGTATGCTATAAATGGCCCGCATTAGTAACAAGTGGTATGTACTAAAATTTTAAGGAAGGTTATACACTAGTGAATTGATGTTAAATATTGAAATTAAATGGTGAGATTTAACAAACTATAGCTGTTAATAATTATCAAGTAGTAATAAATGATGTTTTAAGCTATGGAGGATGGTGATGCAAGTGTGATTGGTGATATATAATGAAAATAAAAATAAACTTGCTCAAGGAACAACCAAATTTCGCATTCCTTGAGGCCGTTCAACAGGATTCCCATAAACCCGTTTCGTTTAAACGGCTGTGTTCAAAGAAGAAAAGCGTGACAAGTGACGTCCACTGCAGCACTTTCAAGCCGCAGCAGACCGATACTCGCGTAGTCGTCTTCTGTGTGGCCAGGCTAGATGGAAATTCTCGGGCGCAACATTCAGGCTACAGGCGGAACTCCTGCACCCTTTAACTCGAATGCTTCCCTCTTGACCGGCAGAAGTTTCAATGGTACTTTGCTACAATTAATATGAAAGAAATCTCTACCACCACTACACACCGTCGTTGAAAGAACGTGCTCGTATATAATCGTTTTCCTATTTTTTACCGCGGAATGCGTACTGCAGGTTTTTATGTACACATGTGGGTCCCCTGTAATCTCTCTCTCTCTTTTCTCTCTCTCTCTCACACACACACACACACACACACACACACACACACGCACGCACGCACGCGCACACACGCACACACACACACACACACACACACACACACACACACACACACACACACACACACACACACACACACACACACACACACACACACACACACACACACACACACACACACACACACACACACACACACACACACACACACACACACACACACACACACACACCACACACACACACACACATCTATCCCAAGGCAGTTTCGGTGCCTCCTCATTCACAACGTCGACTCTAGCGGCACCTACTGTCCCTTATGAAACATCTGTGCAGCTGCACACACACACACACACACACACACACACACACACACGCACGCACGCACGCACGCACGCACGCACGCACGCACGCACGCACACACACACACACACACACACACACACACACACACACACACACACACACACACACACACACACACACACACACACACACACGTCTATCCCAAGGCAGTTTCGGTGCCTCCTCATTCACAACATCGACTCTAGCGGCACCTACTGTCCCTTATGAAACATCTGTGCAAGCTGCTAGACCAGTAAAAAAATGGATTAATTTCTCTGCCGCCACCAACACCAGCTACCAAAATTTAGTTCATCATTTTACCCGGTAATAACAGTCTTTATCACGAAGCAGGCGCGTAATTAAGCGTTGCTAGATTATCGACGGCGAGCATAATACAACAATTTTATTCGAATTTTGCTTCATTCAAGCTAGTTTCGCCCCTCGTTCTTGGCGTACGCCTCATCCGTCATTGTGATCAGCCACTCGAGGTGCAGGATGTGAAGTTCACTGAAATAATTACTGTGTTATGTTGGCTTTACAGTGCATTGCATATCGCCGTCGCACTTTTTAGAAGCGATGAAATTAAAACGAGCTAATGGAGTACACAACGCTGCTGCTCCCAGAAAACACTGCGCGGAAAAGCAGAACTTGGTTCTCGTTTTCATCCTTTCGCACCGTAGAGATCTGTAACTAGGTTCGCAGACACAATTTTCATGACTCAATATGGAAGGACATACATCTGCAAATCAAAACTCAAGTGACTCTGACAGGTGAGCTTTCCTAGGTTCGTGTTTTCCAGTGCAAGCGGAATGAAAGTCGTTATGTCTCACTTACGTTTAGGGTTTAAAACACAGGAATCGTGCGTGCAGTTTTCGTGCACAATTATTTCTTGCGCAATTACTTTTCCTAACGTAGTTCCATTTGGGCTTCTAATCGTATAATAAATTATCATGCTGATGATATTTGCCTGTTGAGGAAGAGCTGTAATCGGGAACGGTACGAATTTAAAATTCTCTCTGAAGCACAAGTCGATGGTCTCTCACGTTTGAGGACATTTGCGTACACAAACTGTTTCCTCTCTCTGCTTCTGTATAAATTTGCATTCTTCAAAAAAACTCTAAGGACGATTAAGATGTTCCCTAATGCAAAATTATAGCGCTGACCTTTCGGTGTTTGATTCGCTTGGGATTTGCTGGGTCGTGGGCCCGTCTGGCGATTATAATAGTTCCATAGTAGTATTAGTTGATGAAGACGACGATGTGCCATGCGCAGTGGGCGAGAATGTGTCTATTAGTTCGATAGCAAGATTACTAGGGGGTGGCAGAGAGTTAGGCCGGCGGATGAGATTAAGAAGTTTTTGAGAGTGAGCGATGAGGGGTTAATCGGTATGACTTGATTACGAAACATAAAACTGAGCAAGATGCTGAGCTTGTCCTGTTTGTGTCTCTCCTGTGTCTTGTCCCCTTCTCAGTTTTATGTTTTGTCATCAAGTTTTTGGGGGATACAGTTGTCGCAGCTGGCAAATGACACAGCTAATTGCAGAGACATGGGAGAGGCCTTTGCCCTGCAGTGGGTGTAGCCAGGCTGGTGATGTCGATTAGTAGAAGACAATGTGCAATGCACAGCGCGAGAGTGTGTTGCAGTTTAACCTGAGGCGTGATCGGCTGCGGCGCTATCCTAGTGCTCTCGTGCAGTGGCCAGCGAAGCTGATTTGTTCGCGGTGCCGCGGGCTCGAATCCCAGCCACGGCAATGTTTATGTATTTATTTATGGTTTGGCGCGGTTACACTGGCGGCGGCGACGCGGCTATACCCACGAACGGGAGCTTCAGACTTGCGCTCTAAGACTAAGGAGAGAAACGCTTGGCTCATAGGAGATGGCTGCTATTGAAGAAAACGCCGTGAGTTAATTGTGCAGTTTTTCACAAGTGTGATTCTAGTTAAACTAGTGATATAACAATCCTTTTTTTCAACTGACACTTTGGCTCGATTGAAACACCTCCTCTATACAGACCGCGAATATTGCCTGTACACCACTTTCGGTTGAGTTCGTTTTTGTTTCTCTATCTTTCCTAAAAAACACCGGTCGGGCGCTGTGCTTGGTAATCCAACATTCCTGGCGTCCTACAAGTGCACCGTTGCGCGTACATTACGCACTACGAGCTTTCCTATGGGACTGCGTTTCTGAGCCAGGGTTTTCCGGATGTGCCGTCATTGTTTCGAATTTTTGACAAGCGCTTTTAGTTTCCTTGGCTGCCACCACCTGGCGCAGAGCCCGTGAACATTCAAAAATAGCACGTTACCATTATCCGTGACGTAAGAAGGTAAGAGAATGACCGTGCGCCCCTCACTGAAGTGCTATAGGCAACTAGTCGTAGCGGCACTGTCAGTTTCTGGTTTACGGTTTATGGGGGCTTAACGTCCCAAAGCGACTGACGCTATGAGGAACGCCGTAGTGAAGGGCTACGAAAATTTCGATTACGTGGGATTATTTAACTGACATCGCACTGTACACGGACCTCTAAAAGTTCGCCTCCATAAAAATTTGGCCGCCGCGGCCGGGATCGAACCCACGTCTTTCGGGTCAGCAGCCGATCGCAATAACCTTTGAGCCACCAAGGCACTGTCAGGAAGCTGTCATGAATTACTGTTAACGAACAAGACGACAGCACCACTGCACCCTCGAAGGCATCAGTTTGGACCGGCTAGTTAAGAATGCGGATAAAGCGCGTTTAACGGGCACAGAAAAATAGAGATCGGGAGGAGCGAAACTCGAGAAACGTGCTTTCGCTCCACGCTAACACGCCTGTTGTGGAAAAAATATTTTTCCTCCGGCTCTTCTCGACCTTCAAAGTTGCTTCCTCTTTACTCAAGACTCAGGTGCATTTGAACACTCGCTGTCACTGCTCAAATAAGCATCGAATTTTATGCATTCTATTAATTATTCGAGGATTATTCGGGGTTGTTACGTATGCACGCAGGGGGCAGTTCTTAGCATAGTCATGAAAAGATTTTATAATAGTCGAAATAGTGGCAACACTGCCTCTGCGGAAGGCAAGAGGAAACATGTTCGCAAATGTCCGCGGAATGTCTCAGCGGAGTGCACCCTTGGTTTACAGTTCAGCCTCGAAAACAGTGTGCCGTGCTGATCAACGTTTTATAGTCTCGTTTAATTCGATGCATAACTCGGGTAATATTCGTGTGCCTGAACCCGTTTGCTTCCAGTACTCGGATGGGTAGTTCACATCAGGTCGTCGTCCAACGACAATCAATTCTACCGAGTAACACATCGCGCAAAATGAGGTGAACCTCGCACACTTCTATAGGTGACATTTCAAGTGAAGTTTAAAGCATCTAGAAAAGAATATTATTTAATACCGGAACTATGCTATTGTCGTCCGTGAAGATCCTCGCGCAGCACTTGTGTAGAAGTGTTTCTCCCAAACAGCCGGCAATTTCATCCTTGGCTGAAGAAAAGGAACCTAAATATCGTTGCTCTAAAAAAAAATATCAGCTTTTTTTTCGTGGCTGTCGGTGGTAGTGATAATCTTTTACGCCCCAACTCTGACACAAGAGATGTTCAGTTTCGAGCAAGATTTCAGCGCATTTATGCTATCGAATGCCGATCACAAGCACTGTATTCAAACATTCCTTTCTCTCACTTTAAACCACCGAAAATTTGAATTCACCTCGACATTTTGATCAAACATGATTGCGGATAACCAGTTTTTGTCTTTCGTTGTCTTAGGAGAGGGTGCAGCCGTTCGTGGTCGCATCCTAGACCGCATCACCTGTTTGCACCGCAGAGTCAACTTGTCCCCACCTCATCTTCTTTTATGCGCAACCAAGGCCATATCAACAACGCACAAAAACCAAGTGCTATTTTTTAGATTCAAGAAGAACTGACACCCGTTATCTTCGACGGCTGCCGTCAGGAGAGCGAGCAGCAAATAGAAAAAAGCAGCGAGTGCGAACAGAAATAAAGAAATGCAGCGAGAGTCCAAGTAAAAAACAATGACGGACCGACGATCAGGATAGTTGGTAAAGCGAAATTTGAGCGTATCTCTTCACAAGCCACCTGCCACCGATGGCAGGTGGCGTGTTACGCTGCTACTACCTTCCAACACTACACCTGTCACACGCCGTAACAGGTCACCTGTCAGGTGGCGTGTTATGCCGACGACGCCGACGACAACGTAATAAATATAATCATGGGTACAATATATGGATAGTATAGTATAATCATGGGCACAGATAGGGAATGGGTCCGAAGCACAAAAGTGACCGCGAAGTAATAGTAATAAAGAACAAGGTCATAAATGAAGTAAACACGTGGTTGGAAAGTCGCGCGTTCAATAATAAAAATTAAACACACGATGCAAGAAAACAGTGCGACGAACCGACTGGTCAAATAAACGATTCGTCTAATTTACATGATGCGGAACAGACCAAGAAACGGTTACTGAAGCAGCTCCACAAAATAAAATTCCAGGCAGTTTGTTTCAGAAGTGCTCCCAACGGTCATTAGGGCTAAAATTAATGCTGCCTGCGGCAGCTTCGAGGACGGTGTTAAAAAGTGCGCGAAGGTAGTATACAGAATCAAACACCTCATATGCGTTGGCGCTCGGCACCGTCGTGATACATGACGTCAATGGTTGACCACTCGCCTAGAAGCGGGCATTCTTCTGCGCATGGCTGTTCGCGTCATGACATCAATGACGCAGTTTTCCCCGTCTGCGCACGAGAACACGTGACAAGGTTGGCTTTCCTGGCGAATTATATCTGAACCGAGAAATAGCATGCAGGGAAGTCCAGCTGACAGTGCTTCTTTAATGAGGTCTGGATTAAGTTTTGGCTCTTCGTTTGTCTGGAGGAAGAAGTATAAGGAACATATACTCTCAATGAGCAGTCGGCAATTATGGGGTCAACCTTAAAAGCGAAGGAGGCTCTGCACGAAATTTCAAATTTCACTTTTCCTCCTCCTCCTAAAAAAAAAAGATGTTTCAGTAATAGAGTTTGCGTACAGAACGATCGCCATTGGAAGTTTTGTGCCCCGGGAGCTTGTTTAAGGCGCTTAGAGGTCTCAGGTAAAGGATGAGCATTTTTAAGACATTTCTTAAACGAGTTTATGCCAGCCGACTGTGCTACAGGTGTGCACACACCCAGTGTCTCATTAGTCACGAGGCTGGAACGTCCCGGGCTTCATTAAAGAGGAGAAATTTGCGCCTGCGTACGTTTTGATAACGGCGGGTGCTGGCTGTGGCATGCTGCTAAGCGCGCGACTTAACAAGCAAAGGATCGCACTTTATGTGGGAAAGTCAAGGTGATCATTACGCATGGTTGTCTTTAGCGCAGAAAAACTTCGTTTATTCTAGAAAGCAGCTTTCGACTTGCGCGAGAGTGATGAATACTACAGCACTTAATATTAGGGGTTACACAGTAGTTACTCAATACCCTTTTGCTGGTTACGAACCTACTCCGGTAGTTTTATACAGGGACAGAAGCTACCGCTAGGGGCGTCACTGAGAATAAGGGGGAAATGAAGCGGCACCGGCAATGACAGGTTACGGCACACGTTGGATACTTTGATACTCGCTCGTATGCATTTGTGGCAGTTTCTGAGGCCCTGTTGCAGAAGTTATAATTTGCAGGCTACTTGTGCGCGACAAATCTGTACTTGTATTTTTTCGGCAAAATCAAAGGTTGGATATATCTGGAGTGCTAAGAAAGGGCATTTCAGGGGACTGATATAGTCGCGGCTGATGAGGTATATTTCGCAGGTTTCTTGAAACGGAATGTTAATAACGCCAAGTGGAAGAACAGAAACAAAACATCAAATTGCGCTCAAAGCGGCAGTTGATACTAAGAGACTGAGCTTGGCAGCTGTATCGCGATACTTTTCCATCGCGACCTTTGCAGAAACAGCTAAACAACAAGCACTCAGGAAAAAGCTGCAAGAGTCGCATTCCTGTTAGAAAGACACGATTTAATGTCTGCATTCAGTCCGGCCATACCGGGAACGTCCATCCACTATAATGGTTGTGAACATCTATAGAGTGCCTGAACCACTTAGCTAGGTACTCATGGACAGAGTACCACTTAGCTAGTACTTTGCTAAAGTCATTTTGTAAAGCAGTGCATTCGCGGGCAGCATGAATAACTTTTTACAAAACAGTCATCGGTAAACAATCTTAGTTGCGACGACATACCACAGCAGGTATCATTTATTAAATGACGACCAAAAATTGCGGAGAAAATTTGGGGATAATTACGTGTTTTGAATGCGGAAGCATTTTTTAAATTCATTTTAAGGGAACAGGGTAGGCAAAATTTCCGAAAAAAATCGATTTTTTGTTTTTGTGTAATTTAAAATCTCTATTCTTTCCTTAACATAGCCCAGTGTTTCATTTGCGCGCACGCGAAATATTTACCTCAAAACCAACATTTTTCGAACCCTAGGCAGCATCCAGCCACGCCCCCTTTGACACATGCTCCTAAACTAAAAAAAAAAATTTCAGCGCCTCTTTTTTGTCACGTTTAGCGGAATGGCAGTCACTCATCTGGAAACAGTGAATACCTAGCTAGCATACTTCACTTAGCCAAACGAATCCTAAGACGCAGCTGGATTATTCGCAACGCGCGGCATTTTGCTCGTGTTTCGGCGTGTTTTCGCGGACATACGAGTTTGTTTATACCTTTGTGCTGGTTATTTATTGGTAATGCAATGACAAAGCCAAAGAAGTGCTTTAAAAAACGTCTCTTCCACGGAAACCGGCATAAGTCGATCTCCAATGACGCCAATTCTCCGCAACACAACCCAGGAGTGGGCGCCGCGGCCACCACGTGCGCCCCTGCATCGAAGCTTTCGCACTCGGCGGAACGCTTGAAGAACCTAAAGGTGACAGTGACCGCGGTTATGGCCTGAATGACATTGACCTTCTCTCGTGTACAGTCGTAAGGCAACGCACGTACTAGGTTCATCTTTCCTCACCAAGAAGTAATGTGGTTTTGTGGCCTATGCGTTGCAAGCGCACCTAGAAATCTGAAAGTTCTGCGTTCAATTCGCCGCACCTTCGGAAGAAATTTGATTTTTAGGAATATATAGCTAGTCAGAAAATCCGGTGTTGACTGACCGTCCACAAGGAACCGTCCATGTGAGCTAATGTACTGCCGTACGTGCCTATATCTTCAGAAAAGAAAAACGCAAAAAGTCTTTCGAATCCAGGCCGGTGCGAACAGATCAGTACTCAAGTAACACTTGTTGCGGGGCTAGTTGGTGCATAGTTCTATGTACAAATGTTAGCGCAAAAATAAGAGACAATCACAAGAAAGGTGTACAAGACAACGCGCTACTGACAACTGATTTTTTATTGAAAGAAAACACATAATATATAGGTTCACCGTCACACCACCTATCAGCTGCAGCAAACTTCACAAAGATGAGTAAGGTCATAAAAGGGATAAAAGAAACTCTAAAAAACATGGCTTAGTTAAAAACGATAAGTTCAGAGAAAGAACAATAACAGGCATGACACGTGGTGTAAAGGGCCAAAGAAACATGAAGGATTTGGATCTGAAAGAATGACGACCAACCAAAAAGCATTAAAACCGTAAAAATCCAGAAAAAGCACGTGAGACAAGGCAACCATCTAAAAGGCTTTGTGCACACAACCTTTCAGATTACATTGGAAAAACCACAGCACCTGTACACGTGTTCCTATCAGGAAAACTTTCCTAAAAAGGCTTCTTCGCTTTTATACGAAAATATAGAAGCATCGCTAACGGCACAAAGGCCCGTTTTCCTAATTAAAAACGCTTCTTTTAATTCACGGGACACTCGATACAAACCAATATTAGATCCAAATAAGTCATGTTTCTTTGGCCCTTTACACCACGTGTCATGCCTGTTATAGTTCTTTCTCCGAACTTATCGTTTTTAACTAAGTCATGTTTTGGAGTTTCTTTTACCGCTTTTATGACCCTACTCATATTTCTGACGTTTGCTGCAGCTGATAGCTGGTGTGACGTTGAAACTATATATTATGTGTTTTCTTTCAATAAAAAATCAGTTGTCAGTAGCGCGTTGTCTTGTCCACCTTTCTTGCGATTGTCTCTTATTTTTGCGCTAACATTTGTACATCGAACAGATCAGCTTCGATGGCCACGTCGTTAGAGCACTGTGGCATCACTGCTAGTCTCTCGCGCTCGGTTTGGGTGTCGTCGTCCTCACCAACTTTCATTCGGGCGGAGCGAACAGAGCAGCTTCGATGGCCACATTGTTATAGCACTGTGCCATCACTGCTAGTCTCTCGCGCTGGGTGTGGGTATCGTCGTCCTCACCAACTTGCATTCGGGCGAAGCGAACAGATAAGCTTCGATGGCCACATCGCTATAGCACTGTGCCATCACTGCTAGTCTCTCGGGCTCGGTTTGGGTATCGTCGTCCTCGCCAACTTGCATTCGGGCGGAGCGAACAGATCAGCTTCGATGTCCACATCGTTATAGCACTGTGCCATCACTGCTAGTGTCTCGGGCTGGGTTTGGGTATCGTCGACTTCACAACTTGCATTCTGGCGGAGCGAACAGACAAGCTTCGATGGCCACATCGTTATAGCACTGTGCCGTCACTGCTAGTCTCTCGGGCTGGGTTTGGGTATCGTCGTCCTCACCAACTTGCATGCGGGCGGAGCGAACAGATAAGCTTCGATGGCCACATCTTTATAGCACTGTGCCATCACTGCTAGTCTCTCTGGCTGGGTTTGGGTATCGTCGTCCTCACCAATTTGCATTCGGGCGGAGCGAACAGATAAGCTTCGGTGGCCACATCGTTATAGCACTGTGACATCACTGCTAGTCTCTCGGGCTGGGTTTGGGTATCGTCGTCCTCACCAACTTGCATTCGAGCGGAGCGAACAGATAAGCTTCGATGGCCACATCGTTATAGCACTGTGACATCACTGCTAGTCTCTCGGCCTGGGTTTGGGTATCGTTGTCCTCACCAACTTGCATTCGGGCGGAGCGAACAGATCAGCTTCGATGGCCACATCGTTATAGCACTGGGCCATCACTGCTAGTCTCTCGGGCTGGGTTTGGGTATCGTCGTCCACACCAACTTGCATTCGGACGGAGCGAACAGATCAGCTTCGATGTCCTCATCGTTATAGCACTGTGCCATCACTGCTAGTGTCTCGGGCTGGGTTTGGGTATCGTCGACTTCACAACTTGCATTCTGGCGGAGCGAACAGACAAGCTTCGATGGCCACATCGTTATAGCACTGTGCCATCACTGCTAGTCTCTCGGGCTGGGTTTAGGTATCGTCGTCCTCACCAACTTGCATGCGGGCGGAGCGAACAGATAAGCTTCGATGGCCACATCTTTATAGCACTGTGCCATCACTGCTAGTCTCTCTGGCTGGGTTTGGGTATCGTCGTCCTCACCAATTTGCATTCGGGCGGAGCGAACAGATAAGCTTCGGTGGCCACATCGCTATAGCACTGTGACATCACTGCTAGTCTCTCGGGCTGGGTTTGGGTATCGTCGTCCTCACCAACTTGCATTCGAGCGGAGCGAACAGATAAGCTTCGATGGCCACATCGTTATAGCACTGTGACATCACTGCTAGTCTCTCGGGCTGGGTTTGGGTATCGTTGTCCTCACCAACTTGCATTCGGGCGGAGCGAACAGATCAGCTTCGATGGCCACATCGTTATAGCACTGGGCCATCACTGCTAGTCTCTCGGGCTGGGTTTGGGTATCGTCGTCCACACCAACTTGCATTCGGACGGAGCGAACAGATCAGCTTCGATGGCCACATCGCTATAGCACTGTGCCATCACTGCTAGTCTCTAGGGCTGGGTTTGCGTATCGTCGTCCTCACCAACTTGCACTCGGCCGGAGTGAACAGATCAGCTTCGATGGCTTCTTCTTTAGAGCACTGTGCCATCACTGCTAGTCTCTCGCGCTGTGTTTTGGTGCCGTCGTCCTCACCAACTTGCACTCGGGCGGAGCGAACAGATCGGCTTCGATGGCTTCTTCTTTAGAGCACTGTGCCATCACTGCTAGTCTCTCGCGCTGGGTTTTGGTGCCGTCGTCCTCACCAACTTCCATTCGGGCGGAGCGAACACATAAGCTTCGATGGCCACTTCGTTATAGCACTGTGACATCATTGCTAGTCTCTCGCGCTGGGTTTTGGTGCCGTCGTCCTCACCAACTTCCATTCGGGTGGAGCGAACAGATCAGCCTCGATGGCCTCTTCGTTAGAGCACTGTGCTATCACTGCTAGTCTCTCGTCTGGTTTGGGTATCGTCGTCCTCGCAACTTCTATTCGGGCGGTGCAAACAGGTCAGCTTCCCTTTCCAGTGCTTTAGAGTAGTACTGTCATCGCCGCAGCCGAACACCTCGCGTGCATGTTTTCGCATTCACAGCACGTGAGTAGTCTTATGTGCCCTCCATAATTTTTTTTTATCGGGTCGCCATGTTTTGGGCCACCGCTTTTTCGGACATCGTGTTTCGTTGCCGATGAGCAATGCAATACTTTCTCATTACAAGCGGTCTTACAACCGGCCCCTGCGGCAGATCAGAGGACACTAACCGACGCCAGAGGTATACGCCAGAGGACACTTCGTCCATTACCTAGCATCCGATGCGGCCGTGCGGCACATAGAAAATATTTGGCATTCGTCGCGCAATCATAAGAAGCATTCCACGCGTTCCACAGAGATGGAATAGTAGGAATTATAAGCACAATTCAGGGGCGATGACAGCGCGCCAATGGCGGCTGGTTTTCCTGCCTTCTGCCCGACGCCCCCGCAGCGCGCTCACCATTAGACATTTGACATTTTAGTTGGACGTACGCAGTGAGCTCGCGCACGCAACGACACTGCGGGTAACAAATGCGCATGCGCAGAACGCAACGTACCTAGCCGCGCATTGCGGACGCCCGCCCGCTATAAAGCATTGCGTAGCGTACGCAACGTGGGACGGTACGTGCTGCGTAGAGAACATGGCGGCGACCATCTCGCCCGCTTCGGAATAAATACATGTCACCGCTGGATTCTGTTACGTAATAGCTCGCTCAAATGGTGGCGGTTCGTTTTTATTTCGCCTACTCTTGCCCACACGTACGGTATAAGCGATAACTAGCCCCTGTTTTTCAGATAATTTGGCCATTTTCAAGCTCCTAGGCCTAACTAAATGCAGTGTGTATTCCTCGTTGCAACGACACCTGGCGAAGCAGTTTTCTAGCTGTTAGTCAGTTCTTACAATTTCTTCGGTTTGCACAGTTTTTCTTCTTGGAACAAAAAAAGGCTCGCAATGCACTCACCCTAGTTATCAGTAATCAGGGATGAAATATTCTTCAACCGAGTGTTGATGTGCTTTGACGTATTGTCACTAGATGGCACTACTGTTTACGCGTGCGCTTGAGGGACGCTACGGCACGGCCAACTAGAACTATACTTCGGAGCGGACAGCGTAACGCAAGCATCGCCGTAGCGCTTTGCGCACGCACCGCTAGAACGGTCTACTTACTGTCTATTCAAAGTGTGCGGAGGTCTCGCTTTAGTTACAGGAAAGCATCATGACAAGTTAAAATGCATTGAGAGAAAGAAGTTTAACCGCACAACTTTGCATTCGGTCACAGCGCGATGGCCACACGTCTCATGCGGAAGTGCATGATGAACTTGTAATGGACACAAGAGCAAAACAGAATCCGCCGTTTTAATTTAATTTACCTGCTCGAATGAAACTTTTAACGCACTATTGATTCACTTTTTTTTTCCTCAGCACCTCACTACAAAATACACGGCCTCGTATACTACAAAATACATTTTTTCCTTATTTTGCGATGCATTTATCCGGGGTGTTTTTATTTTTGCAGTTTGCTCAGGCTAAATTCACAACGTTGTATTGCTGCAGATACACCGTGTTTATTGTGAAAATAAACTGCATTCAAATTAAATCTAAAAAAGCGTTTGCTATTGGCATTTTCTATTAAAAAAATGAAGTACCAGTCAACTTTGATGTACGATATTGGATATAAAATTAATGTGTCTGTGGGGCCAGAAAAAAAAACAATTTTAGCTGCAAAAAAATTATGTGCAGTCACGGACAGAGCAACAAGGGCGACACTTCGGCGTTCAAACTCAATAGCGCTGCGTGACCGAAATAGAAATGTTTGCTGCCTTTTGTGCAAGGAAAAAAGTAATAATGCTCCCATGTGCATCAAACAGCCACCAATTTTCGCTTTATAACGGGTCACAAGATTCTTACGGCCGAAGGATGGACCATATTCTTCTTTCCGCGACTGTACATGCCATAATCATCATCGTCAGCCCGGCTGCGTGCGCGGGAGGACAAGGGCCTCTCATTGATTTCCAATGAACCCGGTTCCATGCCAGCCGCGGTCAGTCTTTCCTCGCAAATTTTGTAATCTCATCGGCATCTTGTAATATGCCAGCGGCCTGCACAACTCTTGTAATCTCTTTGTTGTGTTCTTTAGCTTATCTGCAAGAGCAACCAGGTGGTAAAATAATCACTAGCCAGTCGTGTTGTGATGTCTTTCTTTTGCTTGTCCTTGTCTTAGAGAAGAATCAGGCAAGATGGCAACCTTTTTTGGCATCTAGATCCTTCCTGCTCCTTTGTTCCGGAAAACATGCCGGACTCAATAAAGACGGCATACTGTTCACCTTTATTTTTGCATTTCGACCAACATTTCGAAACAGCTCGCACAACCGATCTTTTACTTTCCCTGAACAGTTCTGGGTTCCGTGAGTACTACCGATTGCACTATTGATCGGTCGGTTACCTATGTAAACAGCAGATTTAAGGGGGACATTCAAACAAGCGCCTCAACGCGTGATGCAGGCTTTTCTTGAAGCTTCGTTCGTGCACTTAGGGGACGAAGTTTACCTCTCTAGATCCACCCCTGCTTCCATTGCTTTGCGCTACGACTACTTCTCACGATAAGGGTTGTGGGGGTGGGGGGGGGGGGGGGGCGCAAAAATTGCTCCTTTTGTACTTTTTTCGGTTTGTTTGAATTCTGCGTTTGATTTGTTCCTTGTGCGGCGAATGAATGAACAACCGCAATGAATGGAGACGCCATCGTGGGGAGATGAGTCTCGAAAGAAGAGTAAAAAAGAGAGCTGAATATGATGCTGCGGGGAAAGCAGCAAGAAAATAGTAACAAACAGAAAACCACAAAGACGGGAGACTGGCCGAACACGCTGCTCCGCCAAAGCTGCCGCCGAGGAGGGTGCTTTGGTGGCACGATCACTAGGCCACAGCAAGGCGGAGTAAACGCTAGGGGCGCTTTGCTTTAAACCGGCGCGGAGCGCTCAGCAGCAGGAGCACGCCAATAGCGCGGAGTTAATAGTATACAATTACCTATATCCATAGATAGTACAATTACTAATTCATAGTAAAATTAATTACTGGCTTAACTAGACTAGCATTAAAACATTCGGCAGGAGCCGTTGATGTGGCTACTTATTAGATGTGGGGATTATCACCTGACAGACTTAGACGGAATAAAATCAATTAAGCTTCCATAGCAACTTCGACCAATGTCGGCTCGGGCCGAATTTTCTAACTGAGGCGTAGACTAGTTTAACAAGAAATTTTTTTTAGTCAGTGTAGTTAATGCTCGTGTTTATATTGGCGCGAAACTTTGTGATGTTTGTTTGTTTATGCTGGAAGCCTCCGTCACACGGCCTTATTAGTTTGTAACGAGAGGACGAGGAGGAGGATAAAACTTTTATTGTCAGGGTAAAGTTACAATGAAGTAGGTCACAGCGGGTGTAATGACTCGTCCAGGATCTCATTAGAGGCTGCAGCGGCCTTGGTCCTTGCAATAAAGTTACACTGATCTTCAAGGTGAGAGCTGGCCAGCACCTCCTACTACTGCTCCTTATTTGGTTGATTAATTTAAGGCATTCCGTCATTTTGTTGACAATCACATACCATATTTCCTCGCAGAATGGGCACCTATTGCTGTATAGCTTAGGGTAGATTTTGATGAGGAGGTTGAGATTGTGGAAGGAGTTAGTCTGAAGTCTACGTTGGATAGCTTTCTCTTCTCTGGTGAGGGATTGTGACGCTAGAGGCGACCATATTTTTCTTGCAAGATTGCAGCCATGCGCCACTACTGCTACGATGCTCAAGGTCGCCGTAGATGCTTTCAACGCCTTATCTCGAAAGTTTTTCGTCAGCTTTAAACTGACTGCAGCCATGATTGACTCTGATTCAGATCTTCGACGAACTCTAATACCGCATTTACACGGGCGACCTTAACCACGGTTAAGGTAACTACGGTTCCCCGTAACTATAGTTAGCCGCGCTCACACGGCAGACGAAACTGCAGTTACGCCACCTAACCACAGTTACCCCAACCGAGCTTGCTGACCACCGTTTGCTACCTTAACCGACAAGATGGCGGCGCCCGTGGCAGCAGCAACATCGAACGACTCGTCCTCCCAGAGTTGTGTCATCTGGCTTGATTCAACAACCGCGACCCTGATACGGCCCTGATACACATCTGACACGGATCTGACACGGTAACACGCGCAACGCTCGGATATATGCTGTGATTGTAGCGGAACTGAACGCCGTGCTGCCGCCGGGACAAGGCCCATACACCAGCAAACAAGTGAAGCTGAAAATGGAAAACCTCAACAAGAAATACGGCAAGTGCGACCTTTACCGAACGATGCTCGTGCCATCGGGTTCTTGGAGCTGTTTTCATAGTGCAGCTGAACTGCTTAAGTCAGCCTCGCATGTGCGACAGTAGCATGTGTTGTCGCTGGAGCAACCCGTCGATTCTCTTCGCCGCCGTCGCACAGTACTGGACTGTCGAAGACGATCTTGAGAATGCATTGTTGAGGTAGTAAGGACTCGAGAGTAATGTCCTCAGGCAGGAGCAGCATACGCAGCACTTAGAATCTCCACTTGTGCACGCGTGCACGGCGCTGCATGTAAACTTCGTCTTCGTCGTTACACACGTGTTGTTCGTCGTTTTTATTTGCAAATTGCGAGCTGCAGCGCTGACAGCATTGCTGTACGCGTCGCTATTTCTGGCCACCTGCTAGAGCAACAATTTTTTTAATTGAATTTCTATATTTATTTCATATTTCTTTACCAGGCTTCACTGTTTATTAGCAGCATTTGTGAAGTAGTATACAAAGTGCAGCCTGGGAAAGATATATGAAAGAAATAAATCTAGAAATTAGCCAAGTAAGATATTGCTAGAATGACAATAGTTGAACCATAATGCATAGTCGTGGCTTCAATTGCAAAGCAGCAACTAGCAGGATGTAGTTTAGCCACATTTCAAATGTAAATTGCATGCATTAATTTCACCAGTACCTGTGCATATGCATTAGACTTATCTATGAAATTTTATTCTTGCATTGAGAATGGGTACAGTGAAGCTTAATCCACTGAGAGAAATGCCGTGATCACAACCTTAAGATGTTTTTTTAGCAACACATTTAATAGCTCACATGATTTTTATTTGTCCAGGCAGCTGCGATGGACAGGCACTTCAACTGGGTCGGCTGGTGTCTCATGGATTTTCTACTGGCAGCTCCAGTATCCTCGGCTGCCTTCCCATCAACGATGATGGGCGAGTCGAGGAAAGTTTAGAGGTAATTTGTGATTTATACCATTGCGTGTAATCTGTTATTCAGATCACTTCAGAATTCTATTGCTGCTCATTTCTCAGTGCGGAACTTACACTCATTATAAAATGCTGGGCAACAATAGGTAATAAAGAACAGACTCGACCACTTGTGTAAACCACTCCCACAAACATGGGCACTGGCCTCCACGTCTACATTTTTGCCTTGTGCTGTTGTTCTTTGTCATGAAACCTGAACCAACTAGCCAAGCAACTCCCACTGCTCGTCCGTAAATCCTTGTTTTTTTCTAGCAATTCTACATATCGGTAGTTAGCTGGTTGTCTCCCCATATACTTAATGTTGCTATGCCAGAGAAAAGACTGCTTTGTTGTACAGGGAGTTCAATGTGCATTGCTGGTTTAGATTACGTCCATTTTATTTCGGGTGGGAATCATGTCAAAAGGCGCACACTGCGGATGGATACGACTTAAGTCTGTAGTAAAGTGAAGTTATGGCACGCACCAGAATTTTGGTGCCATTATTTGTGTGATATATTAATATTGCTAGTGCTGTATGACAATTCATCTTTCACACGTATGCCTATGCAGCCTCACCTTCATCCTTCTCTCTTGTAGATACTCATCTTCGTCCATTGATTCTATTAGCAACTGGGCTTGAATACTGTGGAGTAATACAGCAACCTGTGGATCATAAGCTGTTATTGCGAACTGTTGTTTCTCTACAGGGACACTGAAGGGAAGTAGCAAAGAGATAATAAATTTCTATGTGGTGTCTGTAATGTCCAAGTAATTCAATAAAACAAAGTGGTGGGCTAGTTGGTAATTCATACTTGGAATGAACGACAGCGTAAAAAAGGACAACCACAGAAGAGAAGCGTTCTGTGTGTCGTGTCCTCTTCTGTGGTTGTCCTTTTTTGCGATGTCTTCGTTCGAAGTATATAAGTAATATCTGTATTGTATTGCATTTTTGTCTATGAGCTCTTTGTGCATGCTTTCTGTATTTATTGCCATTTCACATAAAATACGCTCAATTGCAGGTTCAGTGCTGTCTATTCCTTCTTTCTGTATCATCCCATTTTTCGTGCTGCTTTTAAGCCTTGAATGATAAACCAACTGACCCAGCAATCCTTCCTTTGGAACCATTGGACAGATTGGTGGGGGGGGGGGGATGTAGAGTAAGCTACTCCCACAACCATGGGCATTATGGCAATCGGGAGCGGAAATGCCACTTGCGTCTTCTAATCGCAGCGCCTGGATGTGCAAGAGTTCGCACCTCACTTTCCATGTACTTTTGTTCAACTCAACCTCATCAGCTCGGTTTACTCTTGGTCAACCATGCCCCACATGCTTGCAAAGTTTTAACATATTGCTTGTTATTGACATTGATGAGTTTGGTATACTGTCTTGTTCAGCTGTTCATTCATTTATTTATTTGTATAAACTGCGAGCCATAACTTTGGCCCAAGCAGGGGTGGCACACAATTATAAAAGCCATAAAACCATTAGCCGCAACAGCCACAAATCATTTAAAGGACATCAAATCCAACATTCATCACAACACCAACACTAGGAGCCGTACAAAAATTCTCCAACTCCTTCACAAAATATTTCGAGTCACATAAACCTAAAGGAAGGCGATTGCGCTCCGCAACAGTATTCAGGAAAAAACTGAACTGAACCCATTGGTTCATGTGAAAGTTGGTGCTAGGGAATGCTGATGTAGATGTCTGGATCTTCATATATCTATTTAGTTATGTTCAGGAAAACAAAAATTTGAGCCGCTGCCTTCTTTCCAGTTTGGCCATCACAAGTTTGTGTTTTTCTAATATATTGTGGAAGCGGATGATTGCTCTCTTTTCTGAGATGATAACATGATGACTTGTATGTTTCATCATGTGCAGCTGCCAGTTGTCAATGAGGCACTGGACGGCTCAGAAGTGCTCCTGTCATGGGAGGACAGCCTGCCTGAAGGAAGCAGAAGAGACGACCTCTCACAACTTGCGTCCAGCTCTCCCATTTACAGTGCCATTGCTGCAGTACCTGTACTGCAAAGCCCAGGCAACAGCAGTGGCGACACAAGCAGAGCCAGTGCTGGCGCAAGCAACAGTGCTACTGCTAGCGTAAGCAGCAGTGCCGGTGCTGGCACAAGCGCCAAAAGAAGGGAACCCCAAAAGAGCCGCCACAAGCGATAAGGATCTGCTATAGAGCAGCTAGTTGCCGTCCATAAAGGAGAAAGCGAGGCAGCAGCAAAGGTCGACCACAAGGCACACAAAATGCGCAAGATAATGGTGCGCCTTCAGAAGGAAGCGAATGTCATAAATGCAAGCATGGTGCAACTGCTTGTAAAATTTCTAGACAACAATGAAAATAACTCGCTCAATAAAGAGTGATCAAAACAGCTGGAAGTTATTTGATATTACGGCATGTGATGAGATGAAAGTTTACTGCTGAAAGTTTTGAGTTGTGCTTGACAAGGTACCATCAAGTTGCTGATTGGCAATGTGGCAAGACGATGGCCAGTTCAACAAGTTGCTGATTGGCAATGTGGCAAGACGATGGCCAGTTATACAGGAAAATAATAAGCAAACAGCAAGTGATAGAATAGCTGCCAACACGAAAACCATTTGACACAAACACAACAATGAAAAAGGTAGTACAATGGCAATGAAACAGCAACATAAACAGCAGTGCTCAACAAGAATGAATCATATAAAAATGAAAAGCTCATGCTGGCATTTTACTACCGTCTGCGAGCAGAACTGTTTGAAGAAAGATTTGTTTACAGGAAGTAATGAAATCTTCATTATTAGTTCATTAGAGACGGTTGCATGTAGTTGAAGGTTTGTTTGTCATAAGGAATACTAGTAGGTGGTACGAACCACTTCATTTTGTAGTTTAACAAGAACCAAAAATTAACAATAGCTATATAATGCAAGACTATTTTCTGAAAGCCTGGCCACGACGGCGGCTTTTCAATGAAGGTGTAAAGCAAGACACTCGTGTACTGTGCAATGTCAGTGCATGTTAATGAACCCCTTATGGTCGAAAATTCTGCAGCCCTTCACTACGGCATCACTCATAGCCCAAGCCGCTTTGGAACGTTAAAACTCCATAAACCAAACCTATTTTATGAAGAACAAGTAGGTTACGAAAATTACACTAGTTGTAACCCTCATAACCTTCACCCCAGTAGGGAGCATGCATCATGTGCGTGCAATGGTAGCCATTTAAGGTGAGCCGAACCCAGAGTCTGCTCCTTCAATAATGTGTGCGTAGCTCTGTTCAGGGCTGTTCCCTCTTGGTAGAGGTGTCCTTCTTAGCTGCTCTTGAGTTCCCCACGGACTGGGTTCTAGCTCAAGGCAAGGTGCTTGGCCAGGGCGCCCCGACAGCCACACCTGACGTCTCTTCCCGGTTGCTTGTGCACACCGGCTGAGGCCGCCTGTCATCAGCGCTCTGCACCACACCAAACTAGCTTGAATCGCAGCGGTCACTAAGCTGCTCACAAATGTTGTACAGCACACAAGCAGCACGGATCACATAACTGACATTGTGGATGTCATACTCAAGGCCCTTCAGCACCATTCTAAAGCGTGCCTTGACACTTCCAAAAGCATTTTCGACAACACGTCTGGCACTCGGCAGCCGGTAGTTAAAGGTCTGTGAGAGGGACCCACAGGCACCTGGAAGGGGTACAGCTTCATCAGGTGCGTCTGCAAGGGGAAAGCTTGATCACCAAGAATTGTGCCAACTCCCACACCTTCAATGAGCTATGTTTCTTGTCGGAACGACTCACTAGCCAGAGTAGCTGGCAGTCGAGACTTCTGAAACAGTGCTGGGTAATTGTTCCTACCAGGGCTCCCAACATTCGTACATAGGAACCTGTATGTGTGGTCGACGACAGCAAGTAGAGCGCCACTGTACCACCCCTTATGATTGTATTATTCAGCAGCTTCTTGCTTTGGGGGGCACACCTCGATATGGCAGCCATCCACTGCACCGACACCTTGAGAGTAACCACATACTGCTGTGAATTTACACATGTGCTTGTAAAGCTCAGCTGGTGTTGGGAAATGCACAAATCGTGCGTCCAACTACTCCACTACCACGCCAGAAAATTTGAGAAATATTAAATTAACGCAGTGACTGCTGTGAATTTACACATGTGCTCGTGAAGCTCAGCTGCAAAATTCGTGAAATATTAAATTAACTGACGCAGTGCTCACGCCAAACAAGTTGGCAGCAGTCCGCTCTTCTGCTGATGTTGCGAGGCGGTACAAGCCGATCGCCACGCGTTTCTCCAGCGGAATCGCTTTCCGCATGTTGCTATCTTGCCGGCTCATGCTTCAACAAACAGCCACCGTGTACCGGAATGCGCCGTGGTTGATCCGAAAGTTTTCTCTGAGTCCGCTGTCCGGAAAGTGCGGAAGCGTGGTCTCGTACCACGAGTCTGGGCGCGGGCACGCCGACAGATCACGGACGGACAGGTGCGCCGCCGCCAACAAAAAGAGCTTCGGACGCCCCCGGTGTCACTTCCTCGTCCCTTCAAGCATGACAATTTCAGCGCTCAGCGCCAGCATCTGTACGCGCACGCTTTGTAGCGCTGCCTGATGCGCCACGAACGCTGCCCAAATTGAGCGTCGCCCTCGTTCACGACAGACCTGCTAAGGACCAACATAAGCTTAACACACAAGACGTCCGAAGGATCTTAACTACACAAGCACAGCACTCACTGTGAAAGAAAAGCCACGAAAATAAACAGCGATAGCAGTGAGCAGCGATGCGTCGCAGCAAGCAGTCACGGGGAAGTGGCTAAAGTAGCCAAAGTAGAACGCGCAGTCGGCTACGAAGTCGACCTCGATCATTGTTTAGAACTTGTTTTTAGATTTCGGCTAACGACAACCACAAGCACAAAGAAAAAAGTTTTTAAGCCGGCCTTAGCACAGGAAACAATGTTTTTCCTCTTATGTGTTCTTTTCAACGTAACCCTGTTTAATAATACGCCCGAGTGGGCGACGTTTTAACTTCAATGAGGCGAGTAGCACATGATCTGTTTCGTCGCACTAACCGAGATGGCTAAACTGTGTGTAAGCGCGGCGAACTGCAGTTAACTCTAACCGTACTTAAACGCCTTAACTGTAGTTAAGCTTAACCACGGTTAAGGCTGCCCGTGTAAAGAGGGTATAAGAGCACCTGCCGCCTGCTGTACAAGATTTCCCAATAAACAGTTTTCCTTGAAAGCCGTTCGCTGGCTCCTTGCCTTCCGGACTACCGTCAAAGCTACGCGACATTTTATGGAAGTGCTGGACCGTCGAGCTATTATAGTCCCCAAGGCAAAGGCTTCCGTCCAGTCATCCCATCTGGTCCTTGAGCCGTCCCGGTTTCCGCCCACCTTCCTTGGTCTACCGCACGAAGATACCGAAGACTAGAAGGACAAGTGTGGCCGTGTGTCGAAGTTAAACCAGTGGGATCACCACAAAAAACTGATATGCTTTCCTCGCTCTTAATGGTTAGATCTGCACGAGCAGAGGATGAAATCCGCGCGGCTTCAATAATAATAATAATAATAATAATAATAATAATAATAATAATAATAATAATAATAATAATAATAATAATAATAATAATAATAATAATAATAATAATAATAATAATAATAATAATAATAATAATAATAATAATAATTTATTTTGCCACCGTGAGTAGCAAATACAGGAGAGACATGCCGGTTTAAGCCTTAAGATGGCTTGCAGGACTTTGCCTAAAAAATATACATAGTCACAGAAAAGTATGACTCGTGCGTATGTATATAGGCGAAGAAAGCAAAATTACAATAAACATGAAAAAGAGCACACTGAAAATTAGTAAGTTCATTCGAAACACAACTGAAAAGATCATAAAGGCGCAAAGTCTAATAAGGAGAAACAGATTGCAGTAATGAAATGAAATGAAATGAAATCTTTATTTGTCATCAAATACAGATGGGGGGATTGTAGAAAAAAAGCTGTCCTTGGACAGCTTGACGGGTCCACAATCCCTTATTTTGGCAGAGTGGCGGCAACACGACACATATTCTTGATATGCAAACATATACATACATATTTAATATGATACAGACTTAGTACTCATAAACGAAAACAACAGAAAACAAAAAGAACAGAAAACAGCGGAACTCACTTCTACAAATCCAAACGAAAGCAACAGCAAGGCTAGATAACATTACATAGAAACCAAATACATCTGCCGGAGGTCCTTGTAGGTTGCCGTGAAGAGGTCAAAACGGACAGAATTATAATAATTCAAAAGCGTTGGTATTGTGTACTTAAGGCACTGTTTCCCGTAACTTGAACGTGACATTGGTACTGACCAATCCTCGAAGTGTCTTGTAAGGTAACTTGGAGTTCTGTCTTGTAATTGGGATAGGTTACGTATATTGTTGATATTCCTGTGGATTTCTTGTTTATATACATGGCTTAAGCGATATCTATAGAGATTGTGAGCTGGAATTACACCAGAGTTGCTAAAAAAAGTTGAGGTGGAAGCAGTATAAGAAGCATTATATGTGTGTCGGAGATGCTTTTTCTGTAACAGGTGGATGTGTTCTATATTAGTGGCTGTTGTGTTTCCCCATACTAATTGACAATAGTTCCAGTGTGACTGAAAGAGTGAATGATAAAGCAAACGTTTGATGCGTGTGGGAAAGATATACCTTAAACGACCTATTACACCAGTTATATGACTTATTTTGCTTAGAACATGCTTGACGTGATTATCCCAGGACATATTTGCGGAAAAGGTGACACCCAGACATTTAAAATTCTCGACTAAAGCGATGCATCGTGAGTTTATTATTATATCTTGATGCTGAGGTATGTGCTTGTTTTTCGGCCTGAATATAATCGCTTTTGTTTTGCTTTCATTTACCTTCATTGCATTTACTCTCGACCCTTCCTCTAAGGATTTCATTGCACTGTTACATTGTTCAACAAGATTAATATCATTCCCAGCAAAAAAAATACTAGTATCATCTGCATAAATAATAAATTTTGCTTTAGGGTTAATAGTGACGATATCATTCAGATAGAGATTAAAAAGTAAAGGTCCTAAAATACTTCCCTGCGGCACTCCACAACTAACAGCTTTAGCTTTCGATGTAAAGGCACCTATTTTCACAACTTGAGTTCTATTGGAAAGGTAGGATTTCAGAAGAGCTAGTGCCTGTCCTCGTATTCCATACTTACTTAATTTTTCCAGCCAAATGTTATGGTTAACTAAATTGAAGGCTTTAGAAAAGTCCGCAAAAATGCCAACAACTATTGCTTTGTTTTCAAACACCGTTAATATATATTCTTTCTGCTCTAGCAACGCTAATTCAACTGATTTGCGTCAACCGAACTGGTGTGGTGTTAACAGGTTATGTTTTTCAATGAAATTTACCATCCTCGAATACAAGACTTTTTCAAACAGCTTTGAAAAGATCGGTAAAAAAGATACCGGCCTGTAATTTCCCAGCTCATTACAATCTCCTTTTTTGTACAGAACAGTAACTTTTGCGCACTGCATTCTCGCTGGGAAAGTTGCTGATTCTAAACACATTAAAAATGTGGGTGAGGATGGGAGCAATAATATCAATTACATGTTTGATTGGGCGTACTTGAAGACCATCGATGTCACAACTGGTAGAGTTCTTTAAGGCTTGTATAACGGACATGATTTCATCCACTGTTACGGGTTGAAGGTACACTGTGTTGTTAATATAAGTGGAAACGTATTTGCTAGCATGAGAGGATATAGAGGGAGCAGAAGCGATACTAGTGAAAAAATTGTTAAAAGCATCAGCTAGTTCTGCACCGGATAATTCTTTTCCGTCAACATGTAATTTCAATCAAGGCTTATGCGAGTGACCACGATTAAGGATGGTGTTCAACCTCGACCATAACAGACTGTTTTGACGGCACTCAATATCCAACAAAGATGAATAATATGCTAATCGTGCATTTCGCAACTTCTTTGTTAGCTTATTACGATGCTTTTTAAATTGGACAAGATCATCTGCTGATCGCGTATGAAGGAAATGTTGATATAGCTTGTCCCTCGTTTTCATTTCACTCCGTAATTCAGGTGTAAGCCATGGTTTGCGTGTTCTTTTACTTTTTTTGCGTGTTCTTGACGGGAAACTCTTGTGGTATAGTTGGGTCAGTATATCCATAAACTTATCGTACGCTTCACTGGCATTTGTGAGATTACCGATCGTGTCCCATTCCACTGACAACAGGGCGTCACGAAAGGAATTCAGTGTTGTGTCTGTTATTAGTTGGTACATTATTGGTGGGGATTTTTTTCTTATTGACCTGCTTGATTCTACACACAAGAATACTGGCAAATGATCGCTGACAGAACATGACAAAACTCCAGATTTAACATTCGGCCCCAAGGAATTGGTAATAAATAAATCCAGAGTGGACTGGCCTTTAGGTGTAATCCTGGTTGGTGTGTCAATTAAGTTAGCAAAACCATTCGATAATATGATCATATTGAAAGCATTTGATGATGGACTGTTCACACTCATGTCGACGTTAAAATCTCCACCAGCTATTAGAGGTTTAGAGTTATGATTTTGAACCACATAAGCCAGGAACTGATTATAGAACTGCAGAAACGCAGGCAAATCACCATTCGGTGGTCGATAGCACACAGAAAATACATGTCTAGCAGTGCACAGGGTCAGCATTTCATAGTCTGGTGAAAGCACTGTGTAAGAATAAATGATCTGACATTCTACCTCATTTGTGATCAGCAATGACACTCCGCTCCCTCGAGAGTTCGACCGGTTTAGATATTGGGTGTTATAATCAGGCAACCTAAAAATATCACATTCATTAGTGCTCCATGTCTCTGTTAACATAATAACCAAAAATTGAAAAGAGAAACCAGTAAATAACTTCTCCAGGGATGACACCTTATTTCTGACAGAACGCGTGTTCATGTGGATACATTTTAAGGGAGATGCGGGAAATGTTGCGACAATTTCATCTACATCATCAAGCAAGTAAAAATCCACTTCGTTATGCCACCTTCTTTTGTTGCAAAAAAAAAAACGCACCCTTTAAAGGTCGTCCAGCTCTCCCTTATCCCTGACGTGAATTGCACTAGCTCCGTCGGTCTTTCGAACAAGGACCTTACCGTTCACGTACCAAACTTATAGCCTTTTTCTTTTGCTGCTTCCTTTACCGACTGTAGAAGATCCCTGTTATGCCGAGTCAAGTTTTCTTGAAAGAAAATTGCAGGGGTTTCATTCCTCAGGGCGTTTTTTTTCTTAAGCCATGTGTCCCTGGTTCCCTGCTTAGTGAAACGGACAAGAATTCCCGGCACGTTGTCTTGCCTACCGGGCAGCCGATGCACGGCTGCAACGTCAGCCTCTTCAAGCTGAGGTATCTGGAGCTTATCGGCTACCTCATTTAGACAGCATATGAGTTTTTCACCCTCCACAACAAGGATTCCATGGACCTCAATGTTCAGTCGCCTACTTCGGAACTCAAGGTCATTCACCTGACGTTGAAGTTCGGATTCAACGGCTACATGCACTGTCTCTCTTTCCTCCAGTTCTGCCACTCTTTCTTAACCCTTTGATTTCAGTATCTTGATTAGAAATCTTTTCTTGAAATTCATCGAATTTCTGCGACAGAAACTGAACTGCCTCTTCCATGCTGTTTACTTTTTCAACTAGAGCTGGCAGGCGCTCAAGTTTTTCGTTGATTGACGCAAGAACTAAGCTTACATCAATGTCATCGCGGCGGCTGCGTTTTTATAGAGGAAAAACGCTAAGGCACCCGTGTGCTGTGCGATGTCAGTGCACGTTAAAGATCCCCAGGTGGTCGAAATTATTCCGGAGCCCTCCACTACGGACCTATTTGTTCCTCTCTTCTTTCACTCCCTCCTTTATCCCTTCTCTTACGGCGCGGTTCAGGTGTCCAACGATATATGAGACAGATACTGCGCCATTTCCTTTCCACCAAAAACCAATTATTATTATTATTATTATTATTATTATTATTATTATTATTATTATCAATGTCATCCTCACTGCGGCTAGACCGCGAGCCTGCGCTCTTACATGTCACGCATTTCCAGGCCTTCTTAGCTACCTTAAATTTGTAGGTTTTTTCTTGCAAACCAGCACATTTCTCGAAGTGGTACATATATGAACACTCACTACATTTCGCAGCCCCTTCATCCTGCACAGGCAGCTGACATGATAAACAAATGTCAGACATAGCACGGAAGAATCAAGAGGAAACAAACGAAAATGAAAACCAAAAGCGAGAAAGTTCCGCAAGGCAACTGTTATGCAACTGCTATGCAATCCTATTGCATAATTTTATGGCATTGGCAGTAGTGGCAGCAGCGACAGCGTAAAAGAAGCATTGAAATGCAAAATAAACCTCAGGATTACTAACCTGCAACAGCAGAGTACAAATGTTAGGCGTGCTTCCAGATGCTGCCGCCGCTGCCAAATGACCGCCGACCGGGAAACGCCCCAAAATTTACAGGCTGCGATGCGTTGAACGGCGCTTGCGCAGACGGTATCCTCGCAGTCGTGAATTCAGAAACAGAGTGCAGCCTATCGCCCGGATTTCGTCGCAGGAACACTGACGATAAGGATGGCCGGCGGAAAATCGCGCTTCTGATGATGCCCCAGTAGGGTGGAATGCAGCACGGCTTGAATACGGCAACTGCAACAGCAGAGTACAAATGCTAGGCGTGCTTCCAGATGCTGAGAAACAGTGTCAAAAGCTTTGCGGAAGTCTAAAAAAATAACATCAACCTGCCCGGATTCATCAAGAACAACTTGTAATTCATTAACAGTAGAAACCAACTGCGTCACGGTGGACATACCCTTTCTTAAGCCGTGTTGCAAAGGGGATAAAATGTTATTTTCAGCTAGAAACGCATTAAGGTACTCAGAGACTATGTGTTCTATTAACTTACAACAAGAAGAAGTAATTGAAATCGGTCTGTAGTTAAAAATACTTAGCTTATCTCCTTTTTTATGGATTGGTACAACGCGGGCCATTTTCCAGTCCTCCGGCACATCACCAGAAGTTAAAGAGACTTGAAATATCTGTGTTAAAAACTCGAATAATTGCGTTGCAAAACGTTTAAGTAAAGCATTTGCAAGCCCATCAGGACCAGAACAGACCAGAACATTTCTTATCATCAAGTTTACGCAGCATCGACAGAACACAATTCACAGAAATAGCCGGTACGTTACCAAGATCATCACCTCGACTTTTAGCTGTGGTTGCCCTCTCCGTCAGAAATACGCTTTGAAAGTAAGAGTTAAAACCTTCTGCAATCACTGTGCAGTCGGTCACAATGTCGTCATTAATTCGAACCTTACTCAACTGCTCATTCTTTCGACCTAAATATTTCCAAAACTTTTGGGGATTGCTTCTGATGAATTCGGGGAGCGTCATTTCAAAATAATGAAACTTTGCTGATTTTAACTTTAAGGCAAGTTTCTGTCTGAGTAGTTGAGACTGTTGTAATGAAGATATCTTTTTCTTCCTAAATCTCTTCACTTTGCGTTTCAGTTGAAGAAGTTCTCGACTTATCCAAAGATTGCGACGGTTGATATGAACTTTTCTGAGTGGAATAAAATGTTCGGTACAGTACTGCACTGCATTCTTAAAGGGATGCCACAAACCATGAACGTCATTCCCGGAGGAGCTGCTTAACAGCGACTGTAAGCCGTCGATGACTGCATTATCATTAGCACGAACGAAGTCCTTTATCATTTTAGCCTGACGCACCCCCGAGGCACCAGGCGAAACACAACAAAAGTATAAAAGACAATGATCTGATAATCCCGGTTCAACGTCAAGCACTCCATCAAAAAAGGTTTGGCTAACGAAGAATAGGTCTAGTACAGATGACTGTCTGGTGTATTCACGAACAGCTTGCTTAAGGTTTAAAGAAAACATCAGATCTAAAACAATATCACATGAGGCACATAGGTCATACGATGGTTTGTCCCAGTCGATGGCAGGAAGATTGAAGTCACCGGTAAGGATAAGATTCCGATTCTGGTAATGTATTAAATGATCGAAAAGACTAGACATAAAAGAATCCGTTGCATCAGGTGGACGATACACAGCGCAAAGGTAAAAGGTGAAGCCATGCGTTACTAGGCGCAAAAACAAGCTTGCATGCTGATCAATTTGGTCAAGGAGCGTTACGTTCACTTCACACCTAGCAATCACAGCAACCCCACCACCACGTGAACCGCGATCACGTCTGTAAATGACGTAGCCCGGTGGCACAATTTCTTCATCAAAAATACCCCTGCGTAACCATGTCTCGCTTATCACCAGTACATGGGGATCATAAGCGAAGAGCACTACCTCAAGGCTGTCTGTTTTATTAGCAATGCTTCTGGCATTCAAAGATATCGCACGTAGTTGGCCAATCTCAGGTGGTGGTTTCGTCCGACTGCCAAAAGAATTGCTAACGATATTTTCTGCAAATGACGGTATCTGTTTAATTTGATGATCATTAATAAGGGCGTTGAAGGAAGACCGAATTGAACTTGTGGCCTGTCAAGTAGAAGAAGCGGGAGCACATTTCCTTCGCGGACGCCCGGCATTTTTCACTGATTTAGAGGAAGTTGCGTCATTACTCGGGGTGTTTTGACCGATATCACCTGAAACTGCACCACTTACTTTATACGTTTGGTTCTTCTTTTCGTCCCACGCGTACACCTCTTTATTGACAACTAATTGGTCATATTCGAGGTACACTTTATCTTCGGGCTTCTTAACATCCTTAACAGTAGCCCAAAGTAGCTTTCTCGTTTTCCGTAGCCTAGGTGAAAAGTCCTCTGAGATGGACGTTTGGGAACCCTTCAATTTTGAAGCATTCCGGAGAACCTCTTCCTTTTCAGCGAAATAAAAAAACCTCATAATCACGGGACACTTTTTATCTTCAGCTTTTTTCCCCAAGCGGTGCATCCTCTCCAAACTCCCTAATTTGACTTCAAGTATGTTTTCAAATATTTCCGTCAGAACATGCTTCTTAAGGTCATCTACTGTTTCAGTTTCTGACCCTTCAATGCCATAAATGAGAAGGTTGTCACGACGAGAGTAGTTTTCAAGGTAGTCCACCTTTGTTCTTAGCGAAACTATTTCTCTGTTCAATCCTGCCAACGAGTGCTCGCATGCTTCCACCCTTTGGGCTGTTTGCGTTAGTACTTCCAGTTTGCTTTCAATTGAAGCAAGTCTCTGATTTGTTTCTGATATATGGAAGTCAAGTTTTGCCCCTAGAGACTGAAGTTGGCATGAAGAGACCTTTTGATTCTCGATAATTTCATCGAGTTTCTCTGCTACCTCTGGGCCTGGATTAAGCTCAACGTCACCGCTAAGCAAAAGTACAAGTAAACAAAATGAATCAAAACACTCTGCAAATGTTTCAAGCAAGACGCCTGGGCAAGGCAGCACGACCAAACAAAGAGAATCGCATTTAAATTCATAGGAGTAGCGATATCTACTAACCTGCATAAAAAAGACGAACGGGTTTAGCTGCAACTGCATCCCACGGGTGCTGCCTTGCCCACTGGTGAAGAAAACCTTAGGGGCGGTTCCCGAAAGATTCGATGATGCCGATGTTCCTTGGGAAAGCCACTGCGGACGTCGAAAAAGTTCAGCACAGCGGCCGTCGGTGTCGTTGAAAATTCCGGTGTTGGCGGGGAAAAGCACTGTCACTGGCACATGCTGGTATCGTTCATTCCAAGAAGCAGCACATTCGCCGCCGCCGAGCTGAACAGAGACAGGGTCGATGCACGAAGCAAGGACCTGCATAAAAAAGGCGGGTTCTAGACGCGTTCCGTAAAGCAAGACGGCATGCTACGAAATAGTGGTCGGCCAACCTTTGTAAAATCGTACACGACCGAAATGAACAACAACAACAACAACAACAACAACAACAACAACAACAACAACAACAACAACAACAACAACAACAACAACAACAACAACAACAACAACAACAACAACAACAACAACAACAACAACAACAACAACAACAACAACAACAACAACAACAACAACAACAACAACAACAACAACAACAACAACAACAACAACAACTGAAAAGAACATAAAGGCGGAAAATCTAACGAGGCGAAACAGATTGCACTAATCCTAAAACTAGCTTTACCATTCATTTTTCAATAATGCTCTCAGCTTGCTTCTAGAGCAAGCCGTAAAGAATACATCCGGCAGTTTGTTGAGAATAACCGGAACATAAGCGCAACTCCTGTCCGCACCATACCTCGTGCTTGAACGAGGAACAATGTAACGGTTATGCTTTCTAAGTGGTCTCGTCGGGGTAGTTTCCTGTTTAAATTCACTGTACCAATAGTGCTTAAGTACAACAGTATCAATTAATAAGGATTTGAAGTTTGGTAGCCCTAGTTCACGAAGATATTTTCATCTGTCGAAATGGGTCTGTTATAAGAAATGTTTTTAAGAATATTCTTTAAAATGCTGTCGATCCTGCATATCCACGGATCCGAGCAAAAGGCAAAGATGGTAATACCGTATCTTAACACACTGTACTCTAAAGCATGTACAATCGTTTTTTTTACAGATAAAGGCACAAAACATTTGATATGAAACAACAACCATGACAGCTACCTCAATTTATAACAACCATTAGATAAGTGGTGATGCCAGCTTAAGCTACTGTCAAAAGACACTCCTAGACACTCTACACATTCCACATATTCAATAGGTGAATATTTGGTTTGGTTTGGTTTATAGGGGTTTAATGTCCCAAAGCAACTCAGGCTATGAGAGACGCCGTAGTGGAGGGCTCCGGAAATTTCGACCACCTGGGGTTCTTTAACGTGCACTGACAACATTTACAAGAAACACAGTTTGAAATATATAAGTAAACTGGAATGTTAATAACAGTTGTCTTCTGTGGAGAACGAAAACAGACGAGCTGTGTTTTTTGGGCGTTGAGAGCAATTCCATTCTCAGCAAACCAGCGCATTGAATTGAAAATGTCAGGCCATTTTATAGGATAGATGCTTTGCCAGTAACGCTGTGTCATCAGCATATTGGAACACTAAACATTTGGAAATAGCCAATGGGAAGTCATTCACAAAAATATTAAAGAACAATCGAGATAAAATTGACCCCTGAAGTACACCCGCATTCAGCGGCAATTTACAACTGAAAACTCCCTTATCACCGGTAGCGACCACTTGATAACATTTGCTGAATTAGTTTTCGAGAATGTGGTGAAAAGGTCTACGGAATCCTGCCAAATACAGCTTGCTTAACAAGATTTGATGGATCAAGGAGTCAAATGCTTTCGCTATATCTAAGAAGAGAGCGCACGTGAAAAGATTCTGATCAAGCACTGAACAACAAAACAACAACAACAACAAAACAACAAAACAACAAAACAAAAAACAACAAAACAACAAAACAACAAAACAACAAAACAACAACAAAACAACAACAACAAAACAACAACAACAACAAAACAACGAAACAACAACAAAACAACAACAACAACAAAACAACAAAACAACAACAAAACAACAAAACAACAACAAAACAACAAAACAACAAAACAACAACAACAACAACAACAAACAACAACAACAACAACAAAACAACAACAACAACAACAAAAAAACAACAACAAAAACAACAGCAACAACAACATAGTCAATCTTTATTTTCTGTGCCCAGGAACAATCCAAAGGTCTTGGCGCTGGTGCACCATACACACGCAAAAAAATGTAGATCCATTTCCCCACAAAGGAAGACAATCAAGTGACGTAATGCAACAGTCAAGGAGATAGAGAAAAAAGACATCAACTAGGCGTGACAGTGAGCTTAAAGTATAAAAAACGAAAACAAGGAAACAGGGAGAACAGCGGGAAATGAAAACAGCTACAACAGGCAGCAGACATAAAAGTAACTAACAAAAACAATAAACAAAGGGAATGAACACAAGAACGACCTATCACAGCAAAGTCAGCATACAGCAAATACTATCAAGAATGTAGCAATCCTAATATGAACGAATATGAAACCTCTAAAATACAAGCCAGAAGTACAATCATACACAATGAGAAATGTAATTAGTGAACGCGTTACAGACAATCAGACATGAGTACGCGGTTTTAAAGCAATAATAATAATGAAAAAAAGTAGAAGTGATGAAACAATCAAGGAGAAAAAAAAACAATATAACACAGGTGGGAATGCACAAATGAAGTAAAGACAAAATGCTTGAAAGGGGAAGTTATATATGAGAAAAGGAGTGCTCAAAGTGGAACGTCATGGACATCCAGTATAAACGAAGGGAGAGGAGGCCTCCAAGCGATATGAAGCGACGAGCCCCAACCGCAGTATCCAAGAGGCCGTGACTCGACTTCAAGACGAACCTGCAATTGAAGGACACGAACCACGGGCTTAAAGAGACTACGACGGCCGCACGGTTACTGTCTTGGTGTACAAAGGCGCAAGGCGCAGAGTACATTATCATCAGTGGCCTGTTCGCCGCTTAGCTTAAAGTTGTGACGGCCACTGGGGACGGCCCGCAAATCTGCATCGCGGGAGGTCACCTTATTACGCCATCGGGACGATGTGCCGCAGGATTTATGATCACCGGATATAGTTATCCTGCCAGCTTCCTTGTTCTTCCGCAGTGTTCCCGCGATGTAATCTTGGGCCTGGATTACCTCCCGGGCATCAAGTGATCATAGACATTCACTACAAGCTCGTCCCACTTTCCCCGGACGAAGCCATGCCTTCAAAGACAACCCTGGGGATTCACGCGGCACTGAGTGTCATCAACGTAAAAGTGGGCGTCCTGTCCTGGTCAAGCGTCATAGAACCCTCGTCTACCGGTGATACCTAGAACACTGAAGTCATCATCGAGGGGAACACGCTGTAGCTCTTGAACCGAGGACTCGGCATCGCGAGAAGCATCACCTGTCTCCGGAATGGACAAGCTGAAGTGCTGGTAACAAACTTTAGCGAAGTATACCGACACCTCATTAGAAGCACGACGATGCATTGCTTTCTTAGAGGAAATAACCGACATTCAAGACGCTTTCGCCCTCTTCGAACAATCCGCAGAAGAGTCGCCAAAACATGACAATAAGCTACCGTCGACATCAACCTAGCACTACCCCTGAAAAAACAAGACCAGATCCGCAATCTTCTTTGGAGTTACAGCTCGTCTTTTCCGTCGTCTTCAGAGGCCTGACAAACGTCGATTTCCAAGCTTCGCACTATAACCGACGAACACACCCGACCGCTCCGCCAAAGCCCCTACCGTGTGTCGCTGCAAAAACCCCAAGCGATCTGGACCAAGTAGAAAAAATTATCCGGGGCACTTAAGGAATTTAAGTGCGAGTAATGCGAAAACATTGCAATCCTATTCCAATGCTATTTCAGTTCTATTCGCATTCTGTTCCAATTCTATTTTAACTCTTCAATTTCTTTGTAGTTGGAGCATGAGGTTACAAAGTGCCAATAGAAGGGACAAGAGACAAGCGCTTAACTTCCACCAAACGCTTCATTGCCGCTCACAGGGCTTACAAAGGTACAAAGTGAGTGCGAGGGGAACTACACGAAGGGTCATGAGATTGACAGTGTGAAAACATACATCTAAAAATAAAAAACAAAACAAAACCAAAGAGATTGGTCCTCTGATCGAAACGTAGAGTAAAATGAGAATGCTTCCTTAATCTCTCTCTCTCTCTCTCTATATATATATATATATATATATATATATATATAGTGGAAGCAGTCACGGTTGCTCAACGGGCCAGTGAAAACTTGCACAGTGAAAAGGTCACAACTGGTTCGATTATCTAGGTTTATTCACCAACGGTGTCAGACGGTGGACCGTCCTTCATCAGGGTAAAGTCGAATAAATACACAGATGTGCGCATTTACGGTCCTAAATGCAGAGGGAGAGGAGGCACTTTCTCTCTCTTTCTCTATGTCGGCGTCCACTAAGGGGAAAGGAGAATGGATGCGAAACAAGTTAAAAAAAGCTAGTTAAAATACACAGGTGACAGACATGCAGCAGAGCTTAGAGGGATGGATTTTCGCCGAGAAGTCTAAAGCAAGGAAGGTTTCCTTCTGCGGAAGCGATAAGTTCGAGCACAAGGGGAAAATAACGAAAACACAGAAAACAAGAAAAGAACAAAAAGGAAAACACCAGAATACACGGAAACAAAACACAAAGGCGCACATAGCATGACCCGCTCCCCAGCGGTGCAGATGTTAAGAACTCTTGTAATGTAATTTACTGTCAGCTGTCAAGGCCGCGTCATTACGCCTTGTTCAAGAGGCACCAGTGACCGTTACGAGGGCAGCGTGTCGCCTCAGTGGCGGAAAAGCGGTCGTCCAGACGCCGTGTCGAAACCCGATCCCACAACTAGCCGCCGCAGAAAGCAACCACCGGCCGTTCGTCAGAGGGCGCCTGCGCCGCGCGTCCCACCGCTGACAATTCCGAGAAGGGAGCTTGGAGGACAAGGAGGAAAAAGGGAAACCGGCATGGAGTAAAGAAGAGGGGGGGGGGGGAGCGCATGGTGAGCAGGATAAAAGGAAAACAAATGGAAAATAACAGACGGGAGCTTCTTTCTCAATTGGAAAGGTTTTTGAGGAAGGCAAAATTGCCCAAGTTCTCATTAATGCCGTGGGTTAATGTCCGAAATTTATGTGTGAAATGCGATTCCCTTTGTTCTCTTTGGCGGCCGGTTTGAAAACCCGACTGTAGGAGGATGACCCGGATGCTTTCAAATGAGTGCTGTGGCAGACATAGGTGCTTAGAAAAGGGTAGGTTTGGCAGTGTGTGAACGTGGGCCTTGTGGTTGTTGAATCGCAACCTGAACGGAGTTTCTGTCTGGCCGATGTACTGCATGCCGCACACGCTGCAGTCAAGCATGTAGACCACATTTGCACTGTCGCAATTTAGAGTTTCTTTGATTGTGAAAGTAAAGTCAAAGAAGGTACCTTTTGCAATTCCTGTTGTCAGCATGTGACAGCAAACCTTGCAGCGTGGTTTTCGGCAGGGTTGACACCCGGGGTTTGGGTTAGCATTGGGCGATGTTCTGGATTTAACTAAAATGTCCTTGAGGTTCTTGCTGCGCCGGTATACCGCTCTTGGTGGCTGCTTAAAAATGCGGGACAGGTGACTGCTTTGCTGGATAATGTTAAAATGTTTTGAGAGGATTTTGTTCACGCGTGGCATGTTTGATGAATGTGTGAGAACGAGGTTGGTTTGCCTTTCACGTTGCTGGAAGTTTTGGGGACTCAGTATTTTATTTCTGTCTAGACCGCGAGCTTTCCGAACAGCGTCTTCCACGATGGAAGCGGGATATTTTTTCAGTAAGAGATTTGTGTTCAGTTGTTCAGCATGGCGGTCAAAGTCATCGAGCTCAGAGCATATCCGTCGGTATCTATGAGCCTGAGAGTAAGGTATGCTCGTCTTGCAGTGGTGCGGGTGGCTGCTCTTAAAATGTAGATACTGCGGGCGGTCGGTGGGCTTTCTGTAGAGCGTTGTTTTAAGTAAGTTTCCTTTTTTCTGTATTGTCACGTCCAAGAAGTTTATAGATGTTTTGGAGATGCTGTGGGTGAACGATATCGATGGGTGAAATTTGTTGTAGTTTCCAATAAATGTTAATAGGCTAGCTTCATCGTGAGGCCAGATGAGGAAGATATCGTCCAGAAAACGCTTGTACAGGAGTGGCTTCGAAGGTTGAGTGTCCAGAAAATGTGTTTCGAGATCCGCCATGAATATATTGGCATAGGCAGGTGCCATCCTGGTCCCCATCGCCGTACCGTTCACCTGAAGAAAGTGCCTTCCCTCAAATTCAAAGTGGTTGTAATTGAGTACTAAACCCAGAATAGTTGCGAGAGTTTCCCCATCCAGGTGAACCGGAGGATCCGTCCGCAGGTATGCATCCACCGCCGCGCGTATGCCGTCTGAGTGCGGGATATTTGTATATAAAGACGTCACGTCCATTGTGACCAATAAGCTCTCATATATATATATATATATATATATATATATATATATATATATATATATATATAAGGTAGTAGTGTAGTAGTTCGTGCTGCATCAGTGTCATCGGCCTTCGGTAGGAGCATAGCGCTGGAATGAAAGGTAAACAAGAGCTTGGTACCATGGAGGCGCACGCACACACCGTACACGCAACAACACGCACGTACGAGCGCACACAGACGCATGCGAGTGCCCGCAGCAAAGCGGAAAGGAAAGGTAGTCGGAACACGAAAATCCTTTCAGGTACACATCCGCCCGTTGTGCGAAACTTTAGAAAATTCCCGTCAACTGCACTGTGCCGAAGGAGAGCGCGCAACAGCGTCGGTAGCATTTTATTACACGAGGTATGGCACTGAAATTTGCAAACTGCCTGATTTCAGAATGCCTGCCCCTAAATGAGAAGTATCTGCAGAGGTTGTTCACATTACGCCGCTTCTCTAGGTATCAGGAATCCTCTGAGTGCGGAGTTCAACAATACTGGTACTGTGCCTCTCAAAAATTCTAAATTGTGCGCAAAACAATTTTGGCAACAAGTTTAGCACTTAAAAGGTGTTTAAAATACTAGACACTCTTACAGCACAGCCGCGTGAAACTTGAGGCAATACTCAAGGGGAGTATCAACGGAAACAGAAGACTAGGTTAGACGTTTATATTAGCTTTCGGGGAGCACTAGCAGGTTTCTTTTCTGCTCGAAAAGATTCTTGCTCTGCTCAGAAAGTCGCAGATGAAGTCGCCCCATTTATTTATGCTTTTACACCCCAACGAAATAGGGCGACGTGCGCCATTTTCATGACGCACATCCTCCGAGGTCTCGCGAATCGGAGAAAAAGAAGAAGAAGAAGAAGTTTATTCAAATCACATTACATGATGCAGGAAGCCTGCAGAAAAAGCTGCCAGAAGCCAGCTTGACAGGACCGCAGGCCCCCTTTCATTGGGAGTTTGCGGAATGTCGTAAAAAAAAGTTAATACACAGCATATTTTATCACACAATGTAAAGAGAAAAAAAAGTGAAAAATACAACATATTACAAGAAAAACGCTAAAACATAAATACTGGTACCACATTTCAGTGTAACACGTGCTCACATTTTTAATACATTGATGGGGAAATATTATAGACACAAAATCTCGTTTTACTTCGTTTTGAAAAGATCGCTCAGTGCTTTGAAAGTTATATTGTCGAGTTGGATATTTTTAGCTTGCAAACTGTTTAGTAATCGGGGTAACTTGTTTTGCAGCATTTGTAGACCGCATGTAGTTCTACTTGTGTTAACCTTCCATGGTTCAAAATGACGCGTCTGGTATGAATCTGCATTCTTTTCTAGCTGAGCTATGTTCTCAGTAGTACAATTGTTACATTTAGTTTCTTGTTTGAACAAATTGCAAAGCCGGTAGTCATAGGATTTTGTTACTGGAATTACATTGTATTTTTTAAATAATTCATGTGTGTGGTAGTGCATTGGTATGTTTTCGACAGCTCTTAGAAACTTTTTTTGGAGAATGAGCACTCTGTCTATATTAGATTTAGTAGTCGATGCCCACACCAAGTGACAATAATTAAGTCTAGGGGAGAAAAGACCATTATAAATCAGCATCAGAATGTGGCGAGGGAATACATGGCGATTTCGCGAAACAATGCCTACTATTTGTGATAGTTTTTTTTTGTAATATAATCTATGTGGGCATCCCATGACATTGTGTTTTGAAAAATGACACCCAGGGTTTTAAAACTAGACACAATCTCTACAGGAGTTGACCGTAGTGTAATTGTGTTTTGTGTGTCTATGTTTTTGTTCCTAGTATGATACAAAACTGCTTTAGTTTTATGAGCATTAATCTTCAAGCTATTTTTTTGGGTCCATTCATCAAGCTTAGCAAGCGCTACATTTGCTGCAGCTATTAGCTGATCACTTGATTCTCCTGTGAAAAACACGCTTGTATCATCCGCATAATTCACAAAAGTAGCGGATGGAGCGATACCGTAAACATCGTTCACGTACAAATTGAACAAAAAGGGGCCCAGGATGCTGCCTTGCGGCACACCCTGGGAAACAGGAAGTGCATCTGATAAAGAATCACCAATGGCTACAATTTGGGTACGATGTTTAAGGTAGGATTCCATAAGAACACCGGCCATTCCGCGAATGCCATAATGTTCTAACTTCCTAATAAGTATTGCGTGGCTGATAGTGTCGAATGCTTTCGAGAAGTCAACGTAAAGGCTCAAGACTAGCTTACCTTTCTCCAAACTGCATAAATGTGTTCTTTCTGCGTCAAGAGGGCAAGTTCAGTGCTAAATCCTTTGCGGAAACCGAGCTGGCTGCTAGCTAGCAATTTGTGTTTTTCTTGAAATGCTGTCAATCGGTTTAAAATAGCTTTTTCAAAGACTTTGGAAAAGACCGGGAGAATTGATATGGGCCGATAATTTCCCATATCATTTTTGTCACCTTTCTTATATAGCACGCTTACTCGAGCGACCTGCATTTTGGGCGGAAATATGGCGTGCTGAAAGCATAAATTAAGTACATGCATTAAGCATGGAGCAAGAAAATGTGCAACGTGTTTGATTGGTTTTACCTGAATTCCATCTACGTCTTTGGCACTGCTATTTCTTAAATTCAGAATTATGCTTGCAATTTCTGTTTCACTTACTGGAGTCAGAAACACCGAGTTATCATTACGCGGAAAGTTTGCTAGGTCATTGGAGCAAATGGCGGTGTTACCTTGAACAAAATGTTGGTTGAATGCGTTCGCGAGGGTTTCTCCTGTTAACTCAGCGTCATGTCTTTTTATCTTACACACTTTTTCAGTTCCTATTTTGTAATTTAGCATCGAGTTCAGTCTACGCCATACTGCATCCATTTGTCCTGCTGCAGGCATAAATACATTGTCTAAATATTCACGTCTGGCTTTTTTTATATCTTTATCTAGATGATTACGGAAAGCTTTAAATTCTAGTAGTATTCTTTTGTCTTTGCTTTTGACAAATTGGTGGTACAAGTTATTCTTTTTTCTAATCCTCGCGGAAAGTTCTGCGTTAACCCATGGTTTTCGGAATTTTCTACCGTTCTTCCTTGCTACTAAAGGAAAACTCTCCTCATAGATTGGTTTCAGTATTTTCATGAATGTGTCATAAGCAACGTTCGCATCTTCGCTACCAAAAACTTGATCCCACGAAGTGCGTGAAACTTTGCTATAAAACTTGGAAAGGTTGCAGTGTGTCATATGTTGAACGAAATATGCATGTCGTGCTTTATTTTTGCTGAACTGACTTTTGGCGCACAAAAATATAGGCAAGTGATCACTGAGATCTGACGTAAGTACACCCGCTTTGATTCTACATGCGTCAATATTAGTAAGGAACACATAAATTAATGAGGATGAACTTTCTGTCACTCTCGTCGGCATATCAATAGCGTTCCTAATACCATGCGTGTTCAACAAAACAGAAAAGTTAGTTTGCAAAGAAGCATTCGTTATATTTATGTTAATATCACCACCAAATATAATACTATAACGATTAATATCAACAAAGGAGAACAGCGTTTCTAAGTAGTCAAAGAAAGGCGCCATCTTTCCATGTGGAGGACGGTAACAAACTACCAACAAATTGTTGTGAACAAGAACAGATACAATTTCATAATCATCTGTAACGATGGAAAAATTTTCAAGCCGTTCATATTCGTACATTTTGTTTATCAAAATGCAAATTCCGCCACCCCTTCCAGAGGAGGGATTGAAGTAAAAAGATTTATACCCAGCAAGTTTATAAACGTCGGTGCTGTCCGTTGACCATGTCTCAGTTAGCAATACACAATCTAGTGACTCATTTAGCTCATCAAGAAGTAAATCCAGACCTAATTTTTTATATTTGATTGATCTTATGTTCAGATGAAAGCATTTAAATGACTGCAAAAACGGTTTCCCTATGTGTTTCTGGAAGTCGTGCGGCAAAACGTAGGACGCCATATTCATGGGTCATCCGCCTTTAGGCAAGCTTCTCCAGGTCGCCAACGTTCGCTACCAATACGGCATTCAGTCCATCAGCCTTTCGTACCAGAACTCGGCCATTGCTATGCCACACGTATTTGTATTTCTTAACTTTTGCCCAGTTCTTAGCCTCGAACAACAGTGCACGGGTTCTTTTCGTTAGGTTTTCTAGCACGAAGATATTTCCGTCTGCTTCTTGCAGTTTCTTTCTGTTTTGCCACCACGCGTCCCTGTCAGCTTGCCTTGCGAAACGACAAATTATGCCTGGGATCTTATCTTTTTTTGCTGGCAGACGGTGAACTGCCACTACATCATTCTCTGAGAGTGCAGGAAGTTTAATTTGGGCAGTCAGTGCATTTATCTTATCCAACAGGTTTTGTTTATCAGTTTCTTGGATGCCATGAAATTCTAGGTTGAGGCGGCGGCTCCTCCATTCAAGGTCATCAATGTCATCTTTCAGTTGAGTGACATCATCATTCTGTGTTTCGACCTTTTCCACCCTCTTCCTTAGTTCTTTCACCTCGCGCTCGTTCCGCTCTGTGCGTGAAAGCAAATCATCGTACTGGTCGCTTAACAGCTGCAATGAGTCTTCGATACCGTCAATCGTTTCTTTAAGAGGCAGCAGTTGGTCAAGCTTATCACTAATTGCCATCATCCAGATCCTCAGATCCGCGCTATCATCACTGGCGAGTTTTGCATCCTGCGTAGCCGGCGTGCGTGCTTTTGAGCGCCTACAAAAGATGCAGCGCCAGGCTTTACGGTATTCATCTCCCTTTGTTTTGAGCGTAGCATCGGTAATTCCGGCGCATTTCCCAGTGTGGTATCTGTGACCACACTCACTGCAGTCAATAGTGCCATCTGACGAGGTGCAATCTGCAGAACACACAGAGCACTGCAAATGTGGGGGCATTGTCACAAAACGTCACACCTTGGCAGCAGCAGCAGCGATTGAAATGATACTTAAAACATTGATATGTGGACCTGACTTCCACTAACCTGCAAGATCACAATGAAGATGTGGCTTGAGATGCTGCTCGCTCGTCGGTGCCGCTGCTGCCAATGCGATCGGCCAGTCCAGTCTCGCTGTATTTGTAGCCTTCCGTCGATGTCAGCGCTGGGTGTTGGTCTTAGCGGCGTAGGAAGGCAGCTTCCAGGGTGATAGGCGTCGTTCTTGATCACCAGCGATGCGCATGTGCCCGAACAGTCAAGGCAGCTCTGTATCTGCAAGATCACAATGAAGATGTGGCTTGAGATGCTGCTCGCTCGTCGGTGCCGCTGCTGCCAATGCGATCGGGCAGTCCAGTCTCGCTGTATTTGTAGCCTTCCGTCGATGTCAGCGCTGGGTGTTGGTCTTAGCGGCGTAGGAAGGCAGCTTCCAGGGTGATAGGCGTCGTTCTTGATCACCAGCGATGCGCATGTGCCCGAACAGTGCCCGATCGAAACCTCTTTAACCACTGACGGCTCGTCGTTAGAATATTATCAACAGCGGCAGCTTACTGCTTACTATAAAAGCCCAGTGCACCACTCACCACGCCACAAAGTTGTATTCGGCTGATATTGCAATCTGCCATTCGGAGAAGGAGAGCTAACGACCCTTACAGATCCTGCTTGACTTGGTCTTCGGTAGTTCTTGACCACGACAGCATCGCGTCGGCCGACTAAGCAGCATGCGATGCGCCGCTTCGCTGCGCATTCTCGCCGTGAGGCAATGTACCCGCCGCGCTTCTTTCCTGTTTCGGCGGCACTTGCTCGTCGAAATACTATTGGGTGTGAAAGCGTTGAGTGAGTCGTGCTATAGGTGGCGAATTCACTTGACGAGGCGCAGTTGCCAGAATTCTCGAGAGGGCGTCTTTCGCTTTTTCGCAATTTTCTGGCTAATCCGTGCTCTGTTCTGTCTAAAAATGACATATTTGAAGTCACGGGACGCCAATCTTTTCATTTAGTTGTTCTCAGTATCCCCCCTGAGTGTTTTTTGAACATAATGACTCATGGCGCAATTCTAAATCTCTGAATGTGACACAAGATTCGTTTTCCACAAAACGCCGAGCTCAACACTTCGGTTTACGCGACGTGTGCAAGACGAGACATCAGAAAACTCAGGTCTTTGAGGAGAAGAAACGAAAAGGCGCCTGAGGCGTGTTTTGGTTAAGCATGACGACTGCCGTATACAGCTTTAGGCAGGTGGACACCCCTACACAGACCTGCCGCAGAAAAAAAAATCCAGCATGAGGAAGAGAGACCACTCGAAGAGAACTCAGCATTAGTACGGAAAGGTGCAAGTACAAAAGCAGCGACCGCTTCGTGAGAGCGATCAGCGACCAGTGAAGGCATTGAGCACCAAAATTGATGATTGGGCCGTTTATTTTTTGTCACCCACACCTGCTACATTTAAAGTTAGCAGATGATTTCGCGTCTACCCTAATTAATTCTTATTGGTACCCTCGCAAAGGGTGGCTTTTGGAAAGTGAGGCAGTCATCGCTTTTTATTTACTCGATTCTACTTGTGTTACTTTGCGTGACATCATATTTACGATAGATGTGAAGACCAGACTCGGAGCCTGCGAAGACATCTATCATTTAAAAGTAAGTTCAATGACGTCTATGGGTGCTTTTAATTTTTTTTCGATACTGCAAAGTGGCGAGTAGAAAACGAAGCATCTTTTTTGTTTTTTTATTACTGCTTACTGACAATGTATCCGTCCCTAGGAGGGTCGGCCCTTGGACCGTAGTGTTATGATATCGTTGAAGAAGGGCAGCATCTGCGCGGAATTATCTTGTTTACGTTTGAACCTCGACGTCGGCTTCAGGGTTCGTGTTGTATAAAGTGTATGCACGCCCTGCAGCATCCTTCCACCTCAGGTGAAGTGATGTAGCACTTCACCAGAGACGAGAGCGGGCCGGTGCAGCCTGGAATTGCTCGCTGCTTCCAACTACAGTGAGTGGGTCGTGGCGGCAGGGACAAGGGACATCCCGCTAGCCACGCGCGCTGGCACTCATTTCGGAGAGCCGGCTTGAGCATGTAGCCGATCGCCAAAGGCATGCCGGGACCGCCGGAACGACGCCACCACGCTGCTGAGTCCGCTTTCCGCTCGTGCGTCCAGCGCTGCTTGTCCCCGCAATTTGTCACGTTCCGCGCGCTACGACGAGCCCTGGTCGGCCTAGTAAACAGATACGGCCTGCGTGCTATCCTGGAAGTGACCCTGGTGGCGCTGTTTCCTCCGACGAGTCGCATCCGAAGCCTCAGAGGAGGTAATCAAAGCTTCGTCCCCCTGTGCTTTATTGTATGTACGTCAATTACCCGGATGACAGCGGCACGGTGCGTCGAGGTCGCTACGCGCGAAGCTCATGCTTTTGTTATTCTCAAAGTTAACGGTCAAACGTGTTTGTCCGTGCGTGCGAATGTGCGTGCGTGTATGTGTGCGTTATATCTTTTACAGCTTTTCTCTCGTTGCTTATTGTTTTTTTTTCGAGGTTCGCGGCCTGTGTGCGTTTGCAGCTTAGGTTGGTGTTGAGGTATAGCTTTTTATTTCTTTTCTATTCCGTTCCATCAATCTCGTCCGCGTGCCCACTCGCTGATCCCAGAAATAGCGGGGCTGTGGCGTTGCTTGAGCTAATGACCAAGGGTAAAAATACAAAGGTGGAATAGAGTTGAAAGAAAACCGTCTCCTCATACTGCCTGTTAGCCCTCTCGTCCACTGCCGCGCCTTTATGTGCTACGGACTGCTCGCAAGCATGGGCGTCTGTTCTTGCTTTGTTTCATTCATCGTTTGTTCCTAGCTGTTTCGGATTTTTCACGCAGCTGTCAACGTGTTCGGGCTAAGTAACCAAGGTCCACCATGTTTATTCGGGGGCTATAATGAAAAAAAAAGCTCGTGCACATCGCCCATCAGAGACGACAATGTCGTTGAATACTTGGCGAGTCGGCCTGCGACCCTGTTTTTCACCGTTAGCGATTAGCTTTGCACCTTCTCGCTACCCCGCATTAAGAAGTCGTTGAGTTGTGCAGCCGGAGTCAAGCTGAACGAAATATGTCATCCTGTCGTCTTCGAGACTGAACTTTTTCTAAAAAAAAGTCTGCCACCTCGATTCTTACACTGCGATGAGGCATTGCTCTGTCGCCTGCGGCTGGGTGTCTCCTTTAAAGGCATGGTCATTCGTAGTTTATTGCTCTGGCTGATACTCCAGTATACGGCAGCGGCGGATAAAAGGAAAGCATTGATCACCTTTCTTTCACTGGACCTTGCTTTAATGTTCGTCGCCTGGCATAGCTGGCCGCCTTAAGGCGTCTGGATACCCAACCGTTTTCTGTGGCAAAGGTTACTTGACCTCTGGCGATCGATGGTGTTTAAAGCTACGCGACGCTACTGTAGTTAAGAGGTCTCTGAGACCGCTTAGAACTGGTGCAATAACCTTTTAGGCGCGTGCTGTATCCTTTCTCTGGTCTGTTCTTCCTTTTCTTCCTTCCTTTCGCGCCTTTTTTCCTCAACCTTATGTAGAGAAGCAAGCCACTAAGAACCCGTTTAAGCTCTCAGCCTTTATTTTAACCGCGCTCTCTATTCCTCTGAAGAAGCAGCATTAAAGCGGCTGAGATGACCGCGATACTGCCTCAAATTTTCCGGACACGCTGAGAAGCCAGGCCTCTCTATCATGATTCTGGTTTTATAATCGCCTCCCAGCTCCTGTCCGTACGTCGAAGGCCCGTTTGCGAATGACGGCGAAGAACGCCAGGAAGTGGTAAAGAGAGAGAGAGAGAGAGAAAGAGAGAAAGACGGAAAGGCATGGAGGTTAACTAGGCAGAGGAAGAGGTAAAGCTGTACAGAAAACCCAGGTGGCCGGCTGGATTCTACAAATACAATGTTGGTGTACACTTCCGCATTATATTTTATTTTTTCTTGGCAATTTTAACAGCAGGCGGCAGCAAACGGCATAAATTCTAGCTTGCACATTAATATCTGCTTTTCTCATCCAGTCTCTCAGGTAACGCACCTCGTCGCTATGCTTTGCGAACTGTTGCCGTTTATAATAAGTTCTATAGTAGGATGAAAGCCGAGAAGCAGCGGCGAATGATCCTGAAAGGAGGCCCTCGAGAGAATGGCGTCGAGTGGTTCACATGACGACGCGGCTGAAATGCAGCTGAGGCTGGGTAGGAAAGGGAAGAATAGGGTCTTTCGTCGCCGGCCCATAGGGAGTGGTTTGTTCGTTGTTCGAGCTAGGGGTGCGTAAGGGTGAAGGGGGAAGCTGGAGAGAGGGTGCACGGTCGCTGTCATTAAGGGGCTCAGTAGCAGGTGCCCCTCGGCGCGGGGACGACGTCCCTTTCCTGCCTAGACTGCTGCATTTCCATAAAATTTGCGGCGGTTTAACAACTGCTGAGCCTGGTTAGAGAGCGAAAGCTGTGGTGTATCGGAGAACTAGACGCGTCTGTAACGTTGAGTGCGTTCCGCACGAGGACAGGCAGCGCGCTCGTCCTGCCACCCTGATAGGTGGAACTTAATGGTTCATCGCGAGAGGTTGGCCACCCAATTAACGCTGCGGCTTGTTCTACCACCATCTACGGAGAAATCGCAAGGTCAGAGGCTAAGTTCAAAGCGGTGGTTTTTTTTTAGCCGTGGCCTAGTGGGTTGGGCGCCCGTCTCGGCTGCGGGAGGTGGTTGGTTCGAAACCCATTGCCGGACACCCACCGGTAAAAATGGGTACAAGCGTCCCCCGGCCTGGCGCTCGGCTTTCATTAGGGGCGTTCGCTTGGGAGAAGCTCCGTAAACCCCGCTGCGCCCCTCGCGGGCGAAGCCCCAGTGTCGGACAACCTCGGTGCCTGCTAAAGGTGGTGTCACGGCCAACGTGGCCAACGTCAGACAGCCGAAAAGCCGGACTAGCCCATGACCGTAGTGATACTCTGAATCGCTTCTGACGAAGGTACCATAGTGTTTGAACCTGACGCTGGTTAGAGCGTACGAGTCTTGAGTCTAACTCTTCACTGGGGATTGAAACACGAACCACCTTTGCAGGTTGAGTTGTTCGAAACTGGGTTTGCCCCCGAAGGGGCGCAGCGGGGTTTGCGGAGCCTCCTCCAAGCACAAACCCCTGAAGAAGCCGGGCGCGGGGCCGGGGGTGGCTTGTACCCATTTTTACCGGTGGGTGTCCGGCGGTGGGTTTCGAACCAACCACCTCCCGCAGCCGAGGTGTACGTCCAGACCACTAGGCCACGACTGCGGTCAAAAATCAAAGATCAAAGGTCAAGTGTCAAGTGGTGCGACACCATGGTGGACCACATATGGTAAGGCCTATGGCCACACTTTATCTCTGGCTCACTTGAATGTCAATCAGCAACGCACGGTGAAATCGGCATTACCTAGCTTTCGCTTCACAAAATTTGCTCGCCAGTATAGCGTGAAATCGGAGGTGACTCGCAAGCGCATCTATGAAATAGGATGAATAGCGACGTCATGACAATCGGTCAACGCTATTCGCGTGAGGGCCTCCTTTTAAGGGTAATTTCCGCTGCCTTCTTGACTTGTGAAGATACAATGCTGCTTTCTTGTTTTACTGTTGTCCTCATACCTGCATCAGTGAACAGCCACTTCGTTTGCTCGATGATAGGTCGCACCAGATGCACGCAAGTCCTGAGCCCAAGATCTATGCCTATGAGCTCGCTCTCCACCGATCAGAAATCACAAACACCACCGTGTTACCGCGAGCGCACAGACGCTGTTTCTGCAGTGCAGTACGCAAATACCAATGGGCCTAGTATGCAAACCCGAACCTTGCACTTCCTAAGACTTTATATATATGTTATGCATACACTTTTTCCTACCCATGTTATAGCCCTTATCTCTTGCCAGTTACACGAAAAAAATTCATTGATTTGCAGACAGTTGATGATACAAACGGAAAGGCAGCTGCGCACATCAAGCTACTAAATCCTTTATTAGAAGAATCACCTAGTACACGCTGGAGTCAGCACTGTTAAAGTTTTACAGTATTTTCAAGAGTTTGCCTAACAGCTAATAATATAACCAGCTGTTTGATTAAGTAACTAAATAAAAAGCTCTTCTCCCTTTGTTAAAAGGGCCGCCGCGGTGGCTGAGTGGTTATGGCGCTCGGCTGCTGGCCCGAAAGACGCGGGTTCGATCCCGGCCGCGGCGGTCGAATTTCGATAGAGGCGAAATTCTAGAGGCCCGTGTACTGTGCGATGTCAGTGCACGTTAAAGAACCCCAAGTGGTCAAAATTCCCGGAACCTTTCACTACGGCGTCTCTCATAGCCTGAGTCGCTTTGGGACGTTAACACCCCATAAACCATTCCTTTTTTAAAGGCAGGCTGTTTTGTCAAGCCTTCAAGACAGGCACATATTTTTGAAGATTGTTTTTTTGTAACCCGTAATCAATGAATACGTGATAGAAAGGACCAGAACCTAACCATTGTTAAGTGTAATTAATGCAGCCAATTAACTCTTAGAAGCAAAAATTCCGTGGACGGTCCTAGCAGCGCTTTGACATTCGCTTAGCAAGACCAATTATTCATGAGTTCCTCTTTGATGCAAAATATGAACTTGTGACGCGCACAAAGGAATAATTTAGCATTGTAGAGACTTGATCAAAAGTCTTCGGTCCCTAAGGCCAGTTCTTAGCTCCATAGAGCAGCACTTTCAGCACCGACCAAATGGTATTGAAAAGCTAGGACAAGTGTTCGTCTCGCCTGAAAAAAATTTACAGCTTGACGGCTGTCCTTAACGCTCCACTACAGGGCTAATAGGATAGCTAATAACCTGACGACTATTGACTTTTGATACTTAGCTGCTACTGAGCAAAGAACTGGCTAGTAAAGACAGCATTTGCTACTTCTCTGCTGTCATAATTGTATAGTGTTCAGCTGGTGACAAGTTGAAAAAACGTCCTTAGAAGGTTAGCAGCTGGAACCATAAATTGATGATGATGCATTGTTACGGCCCACGGGCATCTGTCGCAAAGAACGCCATGGTATATGGTGTATTCATCTACTGAAGGTGGGCTGAAAGACCCATTTACCAAGAAATTCACCCCGAAGTCGAGCACAAGACCGGGGGAAAGCTTGTATTCAGTGTATCACGGGTAGGTACTCTACGGCATTGGGGATCGAACCCAGCTCCTCCAACGTGTGATGCAGATGTTCAAACCACTAGGCAACCACTGCGGTCGGACACATTACTCGTCTATTTAGTAGCGTGGAGCAGTGTTCACTAAATTTATAACGCGTCGACGGGTGGAAACGCATTCGCAGCCCTTTCCTGCACAATAGCGCCTAGGCAGTTCAACAGCCGCATTGAAACACTGCGCCGAAGCCATTCCCCCGGTGCTCCCTTCAGTTTCATCACTGATGCGCATCGCATGGACGATAACCCGTAGCATGGTATCATCGTACAGAGGCGGTCCCTTCGCCCCTCTCTCCGTTCACGTTCACAAAGGTGGAATACAGCGCTCCACATAGCGGGAAGGGTAGATGTTACGGGTGAAGGCCGAATAAACTGCACTGCACTCTTGTGCAGCCTAATTCTCAATCTACATTTTGAAACCGAACCGCCTGTCGTCACACTGCGTCGGCGAAGAGTGGTTGTCGGCAGTGTAAGGATGAAGCCTTGGGCTCACTGAAAGTGCAGTTGAAAAATTGGCGGCGGGTCGGCGTTGCGTGAAAGTTGATCGGTACGACGCTTACGCGCTTGACGCTGACCGAGACGGAGCGAGAGAAGGAGATGGGAGAGGTTCGTTGCGCAGATAAATTAAAGGGGTCAACAGTAAGCGAAACCGAGATAATAATGCGAAATGGGAGTCGGTATGCAGTGCTCATTTCAATGTGACACTCCTTTCAACGTCTCGGTTTTCATCATAAGCCACACTGCCCTATTCTCTTCTTGACTTCGGCGACTGTTGGCCCCCTTGCTTCTGCCGACGCGAACGGCCTCTCAAACAGGCTCAGAAGGCAGTAAAGCGGCCACACGGTTGGCTGGTTTAACTTGAAGGCGCAGACTATAAGTACAGCCATGGCTGTTCGCCTTCGTGACGGAGACCCTCGGTTGCAAGCAGTGTGGTGTTAATAAGCGAAGCCTGCCGGGTTACCCGGAGGCGAACACGAAGAAAAGACAGAGCGATGACACGTAGATGTCGACGCTTTCACAGCGGCAGTTACACTCATGTCTGCCAATATTGATTTCAGCACGACTAAGCCGTACTTATGAACCCTTTTTGGTGGTCATCTGCCGCTACAACAAAAGCGAGGAAGTTTTTTTTTTTCTTGTGGAAGTTCTCGGACCAAGATGCTCGTGACCTGAATGGGCGTGTAGCCCCACCGCAACGTGCACCGATCGCTGCCATTCGCTGTGTCTGTATATCAAGCACGGTGAAGGGAAATTTAGTTATTGATTTTGAGCGAGCGCGAAAAGGGAAAGTCAACGCAACCGTTCCACATCCGACAAGTGTGTACGTCTCCGGAGCAACGAGTCCATTGGCTTGGAAATGTTCACAAGGAGGTGAGAGACCGGGCATTAGTCGTAGCAACCGGGCACTGAAACTATGTCGTAGCCCCGTGGCCAACACAGCTGTGATGTAAGCCTATCTGGAGACCACGGCTGCTACAAGTCCATCAGATGAGTGAGAGCGCGAATGCACCTGCAGGCGTTTGACGACCACCGCGTCTACACCGGGCTTCGCTTTCTCTTTTAGAATGCGTGGCGATGGTCCGCGGTCAGACGCTCGAAACATGCGACGATTGTTTTTGCGGATAGTGCTCAACAGCCTTGCGATGTGTCAGTGTCACGCACCAAATTATTTTCAAATTATCTACTAAAAAAGGGGGGAGCTACCGTTCACGCGAGATTTTTGAAAATTGCTTCATTAGCGGCGCGAATGCTGGGATTTGCGTACTCAGTATTTCGTTGATTAATGCTTCGCCGAAAGCGTGAAATCTGCTGCGCTATCATAGTTGCGTCGTGGTGCTCCCCACAGCGCGTAGGTTGTATTCCTGGAATAGTGGGTTTTCCGATTTTTAAATAAATTTATTGCAAGCAAATGCTCGGAGTAATGAGCATATGAAAATAATGAAAGCATTTCTCCGAAGCAGGAATACAGTCGCGCAAATTAGTACACATTTCACAAGAAATAAAGCGAAGTCAAAAACGAAGACTGCATTTACCAGCATCCACGAGGAGGATCGCAGCACTACTTTTCCCTCTAGGTAACTGTAGGAAACTTGGGTCACGGACCCCACGTGATAACGACACCGCCTGATAGTTCTTCGGCAATATGGTTACCGCGGGCTATTCAGACAAAAGTGCGGACGATCCAAGAAAGCAGACTTTCACAATCGTTTGTGCCACTATGCTTTCTTGTCTCGTCCGTAGTGTTGTCTGAATAGCGCGCAGTAGCCATGTTGCCGTACCATATGGTTCCTGTCTTATCATAGCACTTCTGCCGGAGATGAAGCAGCCACATTACTCGCGATGTTTGATGGTGCACACTATTCCCATCGCAGTGGCCTGAGATGATGCCGTTGTCCTATATGGTCGCTATTTCTGGGAACGTCGCAGCCGATAGTTCCGCGCATAGGGCCCTGACGTCAGTCGGCTCTTGCGGGCGGGACTAAACGAGGCGAAAAATTTGATTAACATGAGCTAAAAGGAGCAGTTGGTCTTAATGGATAGAGGAGCTGGCAGCCCTGCGAGGGGCTGCCCTTCCCCCTTTCCACCTTAAAGTGGGATGGGGGACGAGATAGGCAAAGAACAAAGACGGAACCGCATAAATAGGTCAGCTAAAGGTGGCAAAAAATTAGGGCTTTGCAGAAAGAAATCCATATAACCCCGAAAGAAGTGCTTTGAATAAGAAATTAACTTTTAAGGTGGCTGAGGTGCTCGCAAACGGAGCACTGGCATGTATGCAATTCATAACGAATTTAACACATTAATCTTCAGAGCGCATAATCAGCTGTTATGCCGATCCAAAACTAACTTTCGGTTATGAAAACTATCTAAGCCTGGCTAACTTAAAGCGGCTATAAACAAAGGGAATGACAGGTGGTCTTATACGAAGGTCTTTTTCTTGTATTCTTGCTTAGCAGGATTGAAGCTCTTCATGATTTCTGTCCCCCTTGGGATTTCGCGGCCTGAGAATTTTAAGTCGGTGTAGAAGTGTTAAAACATGCCGAGCAGCTGCGTGCCTTTGTTATGGAACGCTATTGTGCAAGTAATAAATAACGACGAGAGTGCAGGACAGACGCCCATTTAACAGCGCTATCTTAACGTGGCGCCTACGCGAACAAATAAGAGCTGCTTTATTTATCGCTATTTAATTTCGTTGTCACCCCAAAACAAACTTATCCTCATATTCCGCGAGTTGGTTAGACTTACATTGTCTACGCGACAGAGGCAAAGTAAAACCAAACATTGGAAACTACTCATCGAACATCGGCATATAATATCGTTGCCACCCCAAAACTGATTTATACAACGAGAGTTGGTTAGACCTATATTGTCTGCGAGACAGGGATAGAGTAGAAGCCAGCGCTAAAAACTACACATCAGACATTGCTATATAATTTCGTTATCAGCCCAAAACTGACTTATCGCCATACTCTGGGAGTTGGTTAGCTTTACATTGTCTTTGAGATAGAGGTAGAGTAAAACCAAGCGCGGAAAACTAGACTTCTAACATCGCCATATAATTTCGTTGTCGCCTAAAATTTACTTATCCTCGCACTCTCGAGTTGGTTACCTTTACTTTGTCTGCGAGACAGAGCTAGAGTAAGACGAAGCGCTAAAAACGAGACATCGAACATCGCTATATATAGCCGCTTGCTAGCCACCATAGGCAGCTGTTAGTTGAGTGACTGCTCCGGTGAGACTGTGCTCCCGGGTTGAAACCCCGGACCAGGAGGGATTTTTCTTCAACTACGTAGTTTTTATAAAAGGTGCATACCTTACCTTTGTAGCCGTATGTCTGCGCTTGGGCGGATGCTAAAGAGTAATTGATTATTGTTATATAACTTCGTTCTCACCCTAAAATTCACTTATCCTCATGCTCTGCGAGTTAGTTAGCTTTGTATTGTCTGAAAGAAAGAGATAGAGGGATATTAGAAGTCAGAGGCTGTCCTGACTAGAAAGGACCTGGCTTGGTACTGAGCTTCTGGGGAGGGGAAGATGAAAGGGGAAACTGACACACACACGCGCACGCACACACACATTCTCTGCGAAGTGAACTTTGCAGGAAGACCTGCCGCGGTGGCTCAGTGGCTTTGGCGTTCGGCTGCTGATCCCAAGGTAACGGGTTAGATTTCGGCGACGGTGGCCGTATTTCGTTGGAGGCGAAATACAACAACGCCCATGTACTGTGCGATATCCGCGCAGGTTAAAAAAAACTTTAGGTGGTTTAAATTATTCCGCAGCCCTCCCCTATGGCGTTGCTCATGGCATCAGTAGCTTTGGGACGTTAAAACTTTACAATCCAAATAATCCAATCCTTCTTAGGAAAGATTATGATTTAAGGAAGGAGGCGGCTTTCAAATCGCGAAATGGGGTGAGAAATTTGGTATTCTAAAAATCAAAGGATCCGCTCGTATGACTCGTTTCCTACGCTGTCTCGAAGTTTTATTGCTGAAATCAACCACGAAGCAAAACCAAAAAACTGTTTTATAAACCGCTATGGTCTAGTTCAAAATACTCCAAAAAAGTCATTTTTTGAATCCAAAACTGCTCAGCGATGGCGTAGAGGCAGAGCATACGCTTCGCATGCAAGAAGACTGGGGTTAGAGTCTCGGTGGCGCGCCATTCTCCACCTGATAAAAAGAAATTGCTGGTTGTTTAGCATTGCTAAGTGCGAGATATTGGGCGAAAGCAGTTTTTTGGAGATGAACACCACCACCACGCACCGGAACTCGCTATTGAAGTGTCCACTGACCCAAGGTAGCAGTTGCCAGCTATGCGCTTTTCCTTGCTTCAGAATCAACGGAGTCTACACCGCTGTCAACGCCAATGCCGATGTACCCATAGAACGTCGGCGGCCTATTGCTCAAGTGCCGCATTTATGCCATAACGTTGTCAACGCAAACGCAAGCAGCGCACATTTCTGTCACTTATGCAACGTAGCTCAAGGCACGATTTAGATGTCCACTGACACAGGGAGCCAGTTATGTCCATTTCCTTTCCTTTCGTGACTTTTGCGCTCAGATGGAAGTTGATGAAGACGACGATGTGCAGTGCACAGCGCACAAGTGTGGCAGTTATCGGCTGCGGCGATAGCGTAGTGCTCGCATGCAGTGGCCGGCGAAACTGATCTGTTCGTGTGGCCGCGGCTTCGAAACCCAGTCGCGGCAATATTTATTTTATTTCTGGAGGCATGTGAGAGGCTTTAGCCAGACATCGCTTTTTCAGGATTGCTTGTGAAGTAGTGCTTTTGCAGTAATAGATAAATTCCACCTATCGATGGAACTGCATAACGAGGCTGGAGTGCGGCCTGATATCGATGACCAGAATAGACAACGCACTTCCTCAGCATAACAAGATTTTGCCACCCTGGTGCAGTACTCAGCTACAATTGCCTATATGATTGCAGCAATTAACCCTTGGCTCTCAGTCCCCAGTAGCTGCGGAGCAACTGACTAAGGCTGCGGTGAGACCTGTGACGGAGCAGAGGGCGATAACAATCTCTGACTGTGAACAGGCCACCACTGGAATCTGGGAATTTGAACCTGGCAACGTTTACCGCTAGAAATTTATACAATGAGGTTAGTCTAGCAGAGCTGTTTGAAAAACTACTCGGCATTAAGGGGGATGTCCAGGGCTAAGTGAGGTTAGCAGGACGGATGAGGCGTATACGGTGCTAAGGGGCAGGCACGTAATATGCTACCGTGTATTAGCGGACAGAGAACTAGGTGTGGCATTCCTCATCAATCAGGATTTAGCTGGCAGTATAGAGGAATTTTATACTATTAACGTGAGTGTGGAAGGCATCGTAATAAGGCTTAATAAGATGAACAAACTAAGGTGGTACAGGGCTACGCGCCTACGTCCGGCCATGATGACCACATCGTCGAAAGCTTCTATGAAGGCGTGGAATCGGCAATGAGTGAAGTGAAAACACAGTACAGTGCACTGATGGGCGACTCCAATGCCAAAGGTACGCAAGAAGTAGGCTGGAGACCAGGCTGTAGGCAACTATAGCATGGGTTCCAGTAATAGCAGGGTGGGGAGCTTCTAATAAAGCTCGCAGAGAGAAATAATTTACTGACCATGAGTACCTTCTTTCTCATACTTGAGAACAGGAAGTGGAAGTGAAAGAGTCCAAAGGCGACACTAAAATTGAAATTGGTTTCGTAATGTGCGCGTACCCTTGCATCGTGTAGGATGTGGAGGTCTGCAGAAAAGTGCATTGTAGGGACAACAGGATGGTATAGCGTTGAATTGGCCTAGGTTGGAAGAGGGAATGGAAGAAAGTAGTGAGGCGGAAACCCATGGACGAATTATCGGTAAGAGGGAAATCAGAGGAACTCAAGATCTCGCTGCTCTAACTCAGAACGACGACCTTAATGTTGAAGTAAGGAACGATGATCTCACAGCTATAATTACGGAGAGCGTGGTAGAGTAGACGGCAGGATCGTTAGACAGGATACCAGCAAGCTTTTTCAGGAGACGAAATATATCTGAGCTATAAACGCTAAACCATGAAAGCCCCCAACTCCACAGACAGAATAGAACTGGCAGAGCTCTCAAAGCTAATCAATAAGCTCAAAGTAACCGACTTGAGGAAGTTTAATATAAAGAGAATCGAGCATGTTCTAAAGAACGAAGAAAGCCTAAAAGTGATGAACAGGAAACTAGGCATAGGCAAAAATCAGTTCTACGCGTTAAGAGAAAGAGAGGCCAATGTTATTAGCAGTATGGATAAGACAGTTAAGTAGGCGAAAAGTTGTTCACAAATTTATACAGTAGTCAATGTAATCACAATATTACGGAGAGAGGCAGTAGCGCACAGCAATGGGACATTCCGCAAATAACGAAAGAGGAAGTAAAGAAAGCCTTAGGAACAATGCAAAGAGGGAAAGCAGCTGGTGAGGATCAGGTAACAGCAGATCTGTTGAAGGACGGAGGAGAGATTGTGCTAAAAAAACTAGCCACCCTGTATACGCTATGCCTTATTACATTGAGCGTACCCGAAGCTTGGAAGAACGTTAGCATCATTTTAAGCCATAAGAAAGGGTACGTCAAGGACTTGCAATTTACAGACCGATCAGCTTGCTGTCAGTCTCCTGCATGGTATTTACAAAGGTAATCGCTAAGCGTCAGGATAACCATAGACTTCAATCAACCAAACGATAAGGATTTCGCAAAGGCTGCTCGATAATAGACCATAATGACACTGTCAGTCATGGTATAGAGAAACGCACATAACATAGCCAACCCGTATATATTGTAGCGGATAAGAAGACGAAGGTGGCGCGCAGCACGAAAGAACACAACGAGCGAGGGTGCGAGATCAGAAAGAATGGCTGCCGGACTAGGACTTCCCCTTGAGTCTTGTGCTTTCAGCCTGTAACAATGTAGCCTTCATAGATTACGGAACCGCTTTTGACTCAATCGAAACCTCAGCAGTCATGCAAGTATTATGGAAGAGGTGTAGAGGGACCTTTTATAGAAATACTGCAAGATGGCTATAACGGCTCTACAGCGACCATATATTCCTTAATAAATTCGGCGATACAATTCCAGTAGGCAAGGGTGTGACGCAGTGAGACAAGACGTCGCCACCGCCTGTTAACAGGAGGTACTTAGTGTCTTGGATTGGGAACAGCTGAGGATAAGAGTTAATGAAGAATACCTTAGTAATCGGTGATTCGCTGATGTCTGCCTTGCTAATCACTCAGGGGATGAATTGCAAACCATTATGCATAACTCGGACAGGTAGAGCAAGACGGTTGGTATATAAATTAATGCGAAGAAAACGAAAGAAGTGTTTAACAGTTTCAGAAGGAAACACCATTTTACAATTGGTAGTGATGCGCTGGAAGTGGTAAAAGATTCCTTAGGATAGGTAGTGAGCGCGGGTCCAGATCAAGAGAGAAATAACTAGAAGAATAAGAATGGGGTGCAGCGCATTTTGGCAGGTTCTCTCAGATAATGAGGGGCAGTTTACTAATACCCTCAAGGGAAAAGTACAGTACAGCTGTATCTTACCGGTACTCACCAATAGGACAGAAGCATGAAGTCTAACGGAAAGGGTTCAGCTTAAATTAAGGACAACGCAGCGAGCTATCGAAAGGAAAATGATAGGTGCAACGTTAAGACACAAGGAGAGGGCAACGTGGGTGACAGAACAAGCGCGAGTTAATGGCATGCTAATCGGAAAGAAAAAGAAGAAAGAAGCTTGGGGAGGGCATGTAATGCGAAGGGAAGATAACCGATGGCGGTTAAGGGTAATGGACTGGATACCAAGAGAAGATGGACAGCAAAGGGAGGCAGAAAGTTAGGTGGGCAGATGATATTAAGAAGTTTGTTGGGATAATGTGGCCACAGCTAGCAAAGGACAGGATTAATTCGAGAGATATGGGAGAGGCCTTGGTCCTGCAGTGGGCGTAGCCAGGCTGATAATGATGAAGGTCTTCGCGGCGTATCGACCGAGCGGCGCTATGTTTGGCTCGACAGAAAGCTGGTTTCTTCATATCCAGAACTGGCGCCTTAGTTCGTTTCTACACGCAGAAGCAAGCGCAAAAAGAAAAGTTTGAAGGACTCGCCTCATGACTGCCCACGTGGGCACGGGTCTCCTCAGCGATTGCCCCTAGTAACCGACGAAGTTTGTGTGGGAGCCCGTGGGGCGGTGTCTGCTCTTGAGGTCGTTCATAAACAAATAGCCAGGATGTCTCGCATCGCGTTATACTGTTTTGACTTCGGACTTAAGTGACGCTCAAGACTTCGATGACCGACACCCCTTACGAAAAACAGTACAAAGCCGCACATAGTTACGGCAGGCGCAAGTGAAAGCCGCCAAAGACCATGAGTGTCAAGAAGAGCTCTCGGCGGGCTGCTGCGAGTGAAGTAATTTTAGAGGGCGTCGTAGGCGTGTATCCAAGTGCTTCAGGCTCCGCTGGTAGCCCGTCTGCGGAAAGTTAGTTGCATGATCGGCTTTATGAACCGCGTGGCCGGCGTCAGCGACTCCGACTCAGCTAAGCACTGCCACGTTATTCATCGGTCTGCGTTACTGCCGGCCAACAATCTACTACATGCAGCTGAAAAGTACTACGGCATACGAAAAAAGATGTCATCAAAAGCGACCTAGGCGAAAGGCTAGACAGCCAAGCAATGATGGGTTGTAAACGGCACCAAAGGCTATATCCGTGGTGCCCTTTGCAGGTGTAACCACGGTGCTAAACCTCAAATGTCGTTTTCTCAAAGCTGCTTTTCTGGGCTGTCGGTCACCTTGTGCAGCTGGTTTTTTCACGACTGGTTGGTCTCTTTTGACACGTTCGTTTCGGCGCAAAAAAAATGGATAAGAATCTTTTTTGGAGGATATTTTTTGTCTGCACCGTACACATGTCTATGGTAACTAGACAACAGAAAATGGCAACCGAAACTGTTGTGCTGTGGCAGAAAAAAACAATGTCATGAGTCGTAGAATACATCCAGAAATTCAGTGCATGTTGAAGCAGTCTTCTACCATAATTTGGATAGCCTGCGGGCTTTTCACAACGTGTAGAAGGAAGAAGAATTGTACAAAAGAGCTTCTTCAGATATAATGCTAGAACTGTGTGGGCGCGAATTTGAAAGCGCTACCAATACGCAAAAAATGTTTCATAAGAATCCATTAAAAATAAGAAAGCTTTAAAAGACATATACTCCCTTAAGAATAAAAGCAGTCACTACGAATGAAGACTTGCTATTTCTACCGTAGCGCTTTGACGCACTTCAGGGTATTAATGTGCGGGAAGTTATTGTAGTAATTACACTTTCCATTTGCACTCTTAATAATACGTATACGATGGCAATGGTTACCACAAGCTTGGAGGAGTTATAGTGCGTGCATAAATTACATGACGCACAAACATGTTTTGTAATGATGCGAGCTACAACAAAGCAATGTCTGGCAGCTATACTGTCAGGAGAAAAAGTGGCGTGTACGGTGCGTGTTACGACTAATCCACATAGTACCGCCACGTCACGGCGGCGTCTGGTGCTGGGACAGCCGAAGAGGAGAGGCGCTTTATGCGATAGTCTAGAACTCTCATTGAAGCAAAAACTCGCCGTCCACCGGCGTAGTCATACCCTGTAGAGGTGTGAAATAAAAGAATAGAACTGGCCGCGAGCGGAGTTAGAACTCATGGTGGCACGAACAAACTGCTTCATTTGCAGCTTCATTAGACCACCACTTAGCGACGCAACCTACAATCCCGCGGGTTAAACTGCCAGTCTCTCCCGCGGTGCTTTGGGTGATGTCTTCATCAACTTCCATCCTTGCCTGTCGCGCAGTGAATCACTCAAAAAGACTTCACGCAATCTACCCAGAAGACTATATGCCCCAACGCGCACACTGCGGCATAGAAACAGACCTATACCACATGCTAAAAGTCTGTCAATATAGCACGGAAATAGGAAGGATAAAAGGACCGACGATTGAGCGGGTCGAGGAAATGCTGTCTAGCTCAGAGCCGAAAGTTCACCAGGGGCTGACGGACAGGACAAGAGCAGCTGCAAGATCCAACGCACTTCGGGAATGCGAGAACCGGCCACCAATTTTAGGTCAAATTAAAACGTTTTAACTTGACAGCGTTAGAGCGGGCGTTCAGAGGAAAAACCATTGGCTATGTCACTAATTCAGGGTTGGTCGGGAGGGTTGTGACGTCACACGTTGAGCTGTGGATTGTAAATGATTAAAAATCGAATTAATTTTTTAGTATCAGGTTGTAGCACGACGAAAATGTCATTATAGGTGTAAGGATTTTAGATCATTTGATAGCATTGAGAAGAAAATTGGGCTAATTATTCGGAGTTCCCGAGTTCCCGGGTTCGAACCCGACCGCGGCGGCTGCGTTTTTATGGAGGAAAAACGCTAAGGCGCCCGTGTGCTGTGCGATTTCAGTGCACGTTAAAGATCCCCAGGTGGTCGAAATTATTCCGGAGCCCTCCACTACGGCACCTCTTCTTCCTTTCTTCTTTCACTCCCTCCTTTATCCCTTCCCTTACGGCACGGTTCAGGTGTCCAACGATATACGAGACAGATACTGCGCCATTTCCTTTCCCCCAAAACCAATTATTATCATCATTATTATTATTAATTATTCGGAGAGCAGACCCATAACCCTGGGGTTGCGAGTGAGACACGCTACAAGGCCACTTCTTTATTGCAAGGAAATATTGCTGAAAAAGAAAATCTGAGCCTTGTTGTGCCACAAAACACCAGGCTGCGTACAGCGAGCCCACTATGCCCCCACACATCCCCACCTTCCTAAACATCAAAATTCTGGGAGGCGCACGCATGAGACTAGATAGCGGAGCCAACTAGGCGGCTCTTGCAGGGCAACATATACGCCCCGCACCAAAGCGCATTGTTCACGAAGCAAAGATTTTGATGACCACGGTGATTCGCCGTGGCAGACCATCATGAGGCTCTTCCAGAGACTCAATAGCCCCAGCAACATAAATAGATCTTATGGCACAACACAGTTTTTCTCCACAGGCAAAAAACGGATACTGTTGGGTGTGATGTCAATGTCCTTCTTAATCGTTCGTTGTAAAATGTCCCAGAAGAAGTTAGCAACAATGCACAGAACAAAACAATTGTCAATTGTCTCTGATGTATTGCACAGGCGGCAATTCACCGTTCATGGGGCAAGCATCTCCTTAGCATGAAGCCATGCCTTGACAGGCAGCGTCGTTCTGTGCAGTTTGAAGAACGCTTTTGCAGCAGGTAAAATGCACGTTCGCTTAACACGCTTTAAAACACTGCTGTTAAGGAACTCCAGGAAAGGTTTCCGCAACAACGCTATAAAAAAACAAATATTCTGTAACTACCTGAGTCATCTGCACTCTAGAGAGGCTATATAGGTAATATAAAGAAAAGCGCATAGTGAGGAAATTGAAGGTGTTAATCCAAGAATATGGAAAACAAATAATCAGCAAAAATATGAGCCATCTGCATTCTGGAGAGGCTATACAGGTAATATAAATAAAAACGCACAGTGAGGAATTTGAAGGTGTTAATACAACTCTATAGAAAACAACTCTTCCGCAAGAACATGCGTAATCTACATTCTTGGGAGGCTAAGCCGGTAATATAAAGAAGAACGCACAATGAGGAAATTGAAGGTGTTAATGCAACTCTATAGAAAACAAATATTCAGCAAGAACATGAGTAATCTACATTCCGGGGAGGCTATACCTGTAATATAAAGAACGCACAATGAGGAAATTGAAGGTGTTAATGCAACTCTATAGAAAACAAATATTCAGCAAGAACATGAGTAATCTACATTCCGGGGAGGCTATACCGGTAATATAAAGAACGCACAATGAGGAAATTGAAGGCGTTAATACAACTCTATAGAAAACAAATATTTGGCAAGAACATGAGTAATCTGTATTCTGGAGAGGCTGTACAAATAATATAAAGAAAAACGCACAACAAGGAAATTAAAGGTGGCACCAACTTTCTTAGGGAATCCCTATAAAGGCCTCTCACGAGTCTGTCCAGTCGATGCGAATAGGCAAATGAGCACTAATCACCTAATATGCACACCTACTAAAGGAGCTGGTTTGCCGATTTGAAAAAGAAAAAAACGCGAAACAAGGTGATGCACGGATAAGTGGACAAGGTTAATTCCACCGGACTCTAGGGAAAGGAACAGGTAGTCACGACGCATGGACTCCCATTGTGAGCGCCATACGAATGAAGGGAATATTCTATACACCTGCACTTTTTTCCTCGCACAACGGAGGACCTGCAGCACATAAGAAAGTTATGAAAATAAAAAAAAATGTTGGAGACTTGAGCCCGAGCAATCAATGACATTTCGCTATCCCTCCGAGCCTGGGTTTGTCGCCTAATGGAGACTATCTATAAATCCCAGTACGCTCCACCGTTGCGAATTCGGTGCAGAGCAACTCTATAGGTTCTGAAGGGTGCCGAAGTCCCAGCTTATGCAACACAAAAATGACCTGGCCTCGCACCCCAATAACCCATTCAAAATCCTTTGGATTTATCTAAATTGAGAGCCGCACCTGGTACCTCACAGAATTGTTTAGTCATATGTAATGCCTCAAATACACGCTTTTTTGTCAGAACAAATGAGGGACTTCTCTAGCAAAGGCTAAAATCTTGATTTCACATTGTGCCAAAGAGAAACCACGGACAGTTGCGCTGTTTATAATACTGAGGCCAAGGGGTTCAAGATATAAGGCAAACGACAAAGTCGATAATGGAGAGCCTTGGGGAACAGATGGTTTCAATGGTATATGTTTAGTTAGCTCTTTGTAAACTTGTATAGGACTCCTTATAGCTTAGTCTTAGGCCCCTGAGCAAAACGTTCCCAACGTTTGCATACTCCAAGACAACAAACAAGAAGTCGTGACGAACTTTATCAAACGATTTTGCCAGGTTTACCTCAATAACAGCTACTTGGGCAGTCTCATCTGATACTGGCTCAATTACCGAACATGCAATATGAATATTGGTTTGGATACTGCGGCCTCTGATGCCGCAGACCTGATGCGAGCTCATTAAGTCAGAGACAACTAGCTGCAGACGACCACAAATAACATTAACAAAAAGTTTGTAATCTACATTACAGAGGTCAATTGGACGGTATCCTTCAAAAGTTTTCAACCATTTAGTAGCTGTGCTTTATGGAATTAATACATTATGCCCGGAATAGAAAGTGGGAGGGAAAAACCCAACATGATAGGATAGCTGAAAGACCTCTATCAAAACAGACGCAAGGAAAGGGGAAAATGTTTTACAGAAGTCTCTAGTAATACCATCTGGCCCAGGAGATTTCTGAGCAGTCAGGTCAGAAATAGCGGATTTAATTTCGTATAAAGTGATAGGTCCCTCCACTACAGCACGCTGCTCATCGTCAAGTCGAGCAAAGGCTTCTAGTAAGCAACTGTAATCTGATGTCCTATTTTTGCTCCCTCCCCTCCCGCCCCCAACCACCAATGAGCTTCCGATAACAGTAAAAAAAAGTATCAAATACTATGACCATCGGTGTGCATGCAACCTTCATATGAATTTTCCAAAATTTGCTTTCCAAGAGCAGTCTTCCTTTCTAACGCTCAGGGCCCGACGAGATGGTTGGCCATCCAGAGACCTGCAGGGTATACACCTTATCAAAGCCAGCTTATTTATTTCTTTTTCAAAACGTTGAAGCTATGCTTTTGCGGTATTGATATCTTGAACATAGGCATCTGCCTAGCCCTCCCTAACTCATGTAGCCCAACTAAAGTACGGCCGAGATCTCGAAGGTGATGTCTCTTCAAAAGTTAGATTCTTGTTAAGGCTTCAATAGTGAAGTTTTTTGTTTGCTTTTTAATAAGTCCCATTTTGCAAAACTGAGAGATCACTACGTGACCATGTGTCCCTCAAGAAAGTAGAAACGGCACGTTGAAATATTTAATCTGAGAGCCGACAGTTAACCAACTTCCACAGCTCCCATCAAGGATGGAGTAAGCGCCGGCTGTACCTCCTTATCTGGAGGGACACCATGAAGTGATCACTGAAGAATATGGGCCGCACCCAGTAACCAAAAGCGCTGGCTAACCTGTCTGCTGAAACGTAAACCCTGTCAAGCTGAACAATCGAGGGGCAATGAAAGTGAGTAAAATATTGTCGCCCTTATCTTGTCCAACATTGATTGAGGAACATTCGTTCGACTTGTTTAAAGGGAGACGATGCGCACCTTGTGGTGTACCACGTCGTCTGTATGCTGATGAGTGTGCATAATTAGAGGTACCAATTGGGAAAGAAAGTAGCAAATAACCAGCGAGCGCCATAAAAAGATCTTCCTGGTGCTCTTTAGCGCTGATACGTATTAGCTGAAAGCTTATTTGTAGGCACTCCGGCGACCTTCCCTCGAAGTCGGCTCGGCTGACCTTTACAATCACTTTTGTTTATTTGATAGGCTTCTTATGAGATCATTATACCAAGGAGCGTCCGATTTGTTGTTTGCAGCGCGAATAAGAATGTTACTTGCTTGTTAGGATAGCAACTTTTTCTGCGAACATCGCGGAATTTGTTTCTACTGTACGACTGACAAAGAACTCGAGGAAAATGCCAGGAAATGAACATAATTTGTTATTAATCGCGTAGGGGTCAGCATTATTGTAATTACGGATAGTTACTGGTCTTTAGACATATTTAGGCTGTGTGAAATTTAGGAGGAGCGTTAAATAAAGATTTCCCCTGACACACTTCCTTTGTACTAAGGACAACGAAACTTAGCACATTTTCCTGTCTTTCTCTACATAGGTTCCACCCAGGGACAAACATTTCTGCCATCTCTATATGCCACTGGAAACACCTCGTTTGTAGAAGTAGACAGGTGTCTCCAAAAGCCACGTTGGGAGTTCGGAAATCAGTCTGACCATCTGGAAAATCATTTCCTTTCAAAAATGACTTCATTGTCGGAAAGGGGCGCAAGCCCGTTGGTGCGAGATCGGGTGAATAAGGGGGATACGCTAGAATTTCGAAATCGCACCAGCGTTCTTCTATATCGGCAACATGTGAGTTGTGAAATGAGGCGGAAGGCGGACACCTTTGGTGAACATGCCGCATCTCTTGCTTTTGATGGTCGCTCGAAATTTCCGCAGGAGTGACGCGCAGTATGCCACAGTACTCGTGGTGCACCCTTTGCTAGGAAATTCATAAATACTATTGCGTGCTGGCCCCAAGAGACTGCGAGCATGACTTGCCAGCGGATGGTTGGGCATGTGCCTTCTATGGAAGTGGTCACTTCGGATGCTTCCATTGCATCGACTGCACTTTCGTCTCCAGATCATAGCGGTGGGCCCATCTTTCATCCTGTGTGATCAGACTGTTGTAAAAGGCCTCCTGGTTTTCATGGCGCATCGTCAGAGGAGCCTGGGAACAGTCGGCTCGTTCCTGCTTCTGGGAAGGTATGAGCAGCCGGGTAACCCAGCGAGCGGAAAACCTACGCATATGAAGATGGTCCTGAATGATTTTTTCCACGAACCCCACACTAATCTTGACATTTTCGGCTAGGCCTCGAACGGTTACGCGGCGATTTTCCAAAATGGTGGCCTCCACTTGCTGGATGATGTGTTCATCGATAGCGGGTCGATAGTTTCCACGGAACTCCGACCACCTATGGTTTGACAATGCTAGTTCTGCACTAGATCATATGATGAGGAATCCTCCCCATAAACCTCTTTTATCTCATTGAATGTCTTCCTTGGAGTGCGGCCTTTCAAGTACAGGAACTTGATGACTGCTCTGTATTCAAGCGGGTAAAGTAAAACATTTCACAACTACTCAGCACCTATAAAAATACCGTTATTAGTTCAGAGTTGCACATTTGCAAGTGACATCTAGTCACTTAAGTCATTTCACATGCGCAGTTTCAGCATCCTTCAATAAATAGAAGTGACTCAGGGGAAACCTTTATTGAACGCCCCTCGTAATTGAAAACAAAGTAAAGAGTGGTCGCTCACTCCTGGAACGTAAATGATGCGGGAATCTATGTCGGCTGTGAAGTGAGAACGAGGTCTAGCGCATTAGCAACAGAATGTGTCGCTCCTGTCGACTCAGTGATACGCTGTTCGAGACAAAAAACCGAGCACATTTCTAAAAAGTATTTTGCTACCGTGGAAGTTGTGTGCATTGATCGACACTGTTAGACCAGGTTATGTTTCGCATATTAAAATCTCCGAGCAGAAGTAATGGGCAGTTTCGATAATGAGAAGAAACGATGCTAATTTCATGATGTAATTCGCTAACGAAGTTATGTATATAGGTAGAGGGCCGGAAAGAGATCCCAATAATAACTTTCAGAAGTTTTAAAACGAGACATGCGCAACGGTTTCTAAAGGGATGTTAAGATGGATGCACTGCGAAGCGAAACGTTTCTTTATAGCGAGCAGAATATCTCCTTGTCGCCCAACGTGATGGAAGCGATAGAGAGTGAAATGTTTTGCGAGAAGAAAAAATTCGTGGTCTAGAATTTCAGAAAGCAAACAGGTCTCTGTTAGTATTACGTTATCAGCACTTCAGGTGTCGATGGCGGAGTTAGGACTATCACGTTTGCTTATAATACGGTGGATATTGGTAAAAAACGGATATCTGTGGAGAAGACTGTCCACATCCACATCCTCTTGCGCGTCCCTACGAACTGCTGTGTGTCAAGCTGACGGGATAATCATCGACTGAAGGCGGTTGTTGCGCGTGCTCCTTAACAAAGCTAGTGGGATGATTATCACCTGAAGGCGGCTGCTGCGCGTACTCTTTGACAGAGTTATATTTAGGATCATGCACGCAGTGCATTTCATTCATTAGTAGTTTGCTGAATCGTAGCTGAAACAGACCGCTGTTGGGAAACTGCAAATTTCTTCCGAGCTTGGCGTGTAGTAGGTGAATATCTTCATTAACTGTGACAGCGTTCTCTTCTAGCCTTTTGCTGGAGTAAGAACCATCACTTTTACTTTGAAGTTCGAAGATTTTACAGCGAATGGGCGACGTTTTTCTCGCTAGTATTCGCCGTCTGCTACAGTCGTCTGCTACAGTGCGCGGTTCGTTTATCGTGCTGTTTGAGGACTGTCCTCAGTGTAAACCTTGCTGCCATTTAAACGGCTGTGTTTGCGCGGGAATGAAGCGCACGCGGCAGAAATATCAGACTACACGAGAGATTGCGTGCTTCGGGGAAACATCCAGCGGACAGAGCGCCTTTTGCGGGTATGTCCGCGGCTTCGCAACGCACATTTATTGTAGCGTTTTAAAAAGATAGCTTCAAAGTGATGTAGCATATTTTCTCATACTCTTATTCTTCAAAGCACTCGGCAAATGTTAGCAATCAGTAGCCTCCATGGGTGCTATGTGAAAAGACAAAAATATATCTGAAAGCTTCACTTGCATGTGTTCCTATGGGGCGCGCTCCTGCACCGTGCCCCCCGCAGGGAATCATCCCCATGCGCACCTAACGCGATATTTTAAAAATAGGTCCTTTCCAAATGTCGTTTCATACTTTCATAACCTATTCTAGAAGGAATTTGGTTGTTCTTCACGAAGGGACTACATCACAGGTGCATTGCGAAATAAGAAAACTGCTTTGAAAACTTCGGCTTCCATGTATTTGTACGGGCGTTAAGCCTACTTTTCACCCCCTTCGAATCCACCTGTCGCGAACCCCCCGCTTTGTTTGTACACACGGTGTTGGTCTATACCCCTGACTGCTTCCGGCATCCGTGAGCGCCCCCTATGCTTGTAAGCACTGTATTGGTTTAGACGCAATCAGTGCGTCAGGAGAGCTTCATTTACGTGCCAGCAACGCCAAACAGCTGGCTTGAGGTACAGTCGCAGCTCATGGGTTACAAAAAAAAAATACGGTCACTGGGAATGATTCTGAGAAATTCCACTATTTCGAAATATTGGCAAAACGGCAAACGGTCTAGCAGTTGCGGACGCTCGAGGCGGGTTTACCCACAAATCACTAGTTCGAAACAGATGTGCGGGTCAATTAATTACGAACTGGACGCATGCCGCAAACTCAAATGAACAATATTTTTACGTGACGGCCAGCCAAAGAATGAGACGGGTTGACTGATGGCAATGAGGTGATTTAATGGTTGCTGACCCAGCGCGAGCGCTCCGTGCCGCGCCACGGCCAGCTTCGTCTTCTTCGCCACAATATTACAGAATTCCAGCGCTGTATTGATATTAATAAGCGCACTTTTGCTCTTTAGATTATAGTCCTGAGCGGTCATACTTCCGATACAAATTACTGACTGCTCCACCCCCCCCCCCGCCCCTCATACTGACAAATGTCACGCGGCCGTAAGTTAGCGGGACGGAGAGTAGTTATTGCTGAAAGCAGCGACGTCTATTGAGCGACCAAATCCGAAACCATGATTGTCTTTCGGCGGGGAAAGTACGTGCCCGAAGTGAGCTTGAAGGGCTGAGGTCAATCTGCCAAGTCAAAAACTTCTAATTACAGTTTTTTTTGGGGGGCAGGGTAATAACTTGTGCCCTCAAGCCAAGCGAAACGTTGTACACTCGCGCGCAACCGGCGCAAAGTTGTTCACCTTTTTTATATTTTCGTAAATGATGTAAGTAGCGTATAAACCCCTTCCTTTGCTTCCTCGCTCTTCCTCCCCCTTTGCGCTTTTCGTCTTCGCTCCTTCGGTCGTTCTTGCGCTTTCCTCGTTTCCATGCATCAATTTCAGACCACGATTTCTCGCCACGGGCCCACTAATCTTCAAGCATTAAAAATTCGTGGCGTGGAACATCACGGAATTTTGCTGCTTGGAGCGATTTTTTTTTAGTTATGAGAGCTATGGCAACACAAGCCATGACGATTTTGTGACAAGTCAATTGACTCATATTGTCATGTCCGATATTCTCGAACAAAAATTTTCGATATTGAAAAATCGCAAGATACGCTTGTGGAAATATTCAAGATAATGGTCCATTTTTCTGGTGTGTAACAAAATCTTTCTTTTATGTGTTTCCATTGATCGCATCGAGCAGTTAAGACTCCCGTAGAAAACCAACGGGAAACGCTTTTGACGATAGCAAAAACGCTAATAGCAAGAAAAAAATTCAAATCTATCGTTGGGTGGTTGGCGGATGTATTGATTCTTATACTGCAATCTTACATTACATAAAAAAAATGCGTTCATAAATGGTTTCCCGCTCAAAAATGCATTTATCCAGAATTGTTGGGTACGACAAATGTTTGTGAGAAAACAAAATCTTGGCGTTGTGTACCACGATATTTTGCTGCCAGAAGCGATTTTCGGGAGTTGTGCGTGTTTTAGAATACAAAGGGGACGTAGCCTTAAAACGAGTAACTGAAGCTGCTACCGATGCGTCGCCATACACAGCTGGCTTTGTCATGGCCCTGTCATGCAGCAGATTGACGTCACGAATCGAACCAAATTTCAGGCGAATTAGAAATTCCCTCATTCTGCTGAGAGCTCCCAGTGTAAGAGAATCGACGTTTTCACTGTTTGCAACCTGATTAAGTGCACATGCTTTCTGGGCTACGAAAAAAAATATGAAGAAGCAGATCCGACTATATTAAAAAAAATAACGGAAACACTTAAGTCTCCCTATGTGGTATGGGTGTGAAAGCATTATGCACTAGTGCTGTTTCCGTTGGTGCGTTTACGGTTGATTATGTCTGTGGCGTTCTGTGCGTTTGTGTAACTTAATTCGCGTTGGCCACCAAACCACACACCATTCGGAGTTCCGTATATTAATGCCCATATACGCAGAATTGGTCATTGAAGTCTAGAGTGTGACGGAAACCCGCCTGGTCGGGATGGTACATGACGAAAGTAGAAGGCGCTGACCAAAAGAAAGGATGGTATGACGTTTCGGCTCCCCCACGGGAGCCTTGTTCACAATCTCACATGGATGGAACAAGGCTCCCGTGGGGGAGCCGAAACGTCATCCCATCCTTTCTTTTGGTCGGCGCCTTCTACTTTCGTCAGAATTGGTCATTCTCTCATGCCACTATCAGCGCAGTGGCGCAGCGGTTAAGAGATGCGCCTTTGCACTGGCATGTGGCTGTTCCTGTCACAGCCACTCGTAGGGATTGTGTGCGCTTCCCAAGCAACCTCTCGCGCAGCTGGCGTGACGCTCCTCCGAACTTACCCGAGTTTTTACCGAATAACCGAGTTGCCGAGTAGCTCGGGTAAGTTCGGGGAAGTGGACACTTCTGGTCGACACTTTCTGTCCACGCAACACATGACGAAAGTAATGCTTACACATTAAAAACATTACATGATCAAGTTGTGACTTAAGAGCCGTGTTCATGAAGCTTAATATGATGCTGTTTGCTCCGGGAGTGAGTTAAAAAGACCTTAAACTAGATTTACGTCCGGAAATTATCCTTGTATATTTTTTCTCTGCCATGGAAAGACGCCTTTTCAAGAGAATAGCTTAGAATTAAAAGAAAAAGTTATTCGCCCCAAGCGGCCAGAATGTTGCCGACAGGCGTCACGCTATTGGTCTCCGACGCAAGATCGGATATGAAAAAAAAAAAGTGCCGCAAGGTAACCCGAGAAGTTGGCGCGCAAACCGAAATAACGACTGCGCTCTCAACTTACGTATGCGTATTTTGTGACAGCTTCTCGCTTTTCTTCCTTCGAGTCTTGGGTCTGGCTATGACGATACTTCCGTGCAGCCAGCGAGGCTGCATTGCGTTTCGCCATTGTGAGTCGTATACGGAACGCGAGACGCTTTTCTGAGTTCTCGCTTCCAGTGCAGCGACGGGCTCGAACTGTGAGCCCCGAACGCAGTATGAATGGCAGCGTTGAGCGGCGAGAGTGTACACGCGTTTCGGCGCGGAGGCTCCGGATGCAGTGCAGGACGCGGAGTGGTAGTGAGCGAACAAAAAAGTCATAAATTGCTCCTGAGGACTACATAACCGGAGAAGTTCGAGTCTGCACATTACGTAACGCTACCTAGATCGCTGCCGGCAAGTGCTTATGTGATCACACCAAGAAAGTAAGGGAGGCCTTGCTCATCGTTCTTTTCATATCTTTAGTGCTTTACGCTCTGTAATTCAAAGTTCACTGCAAAGAAACGACTCTAAACAGGAGTAAATTTTTCTTTATGCTCGGAGAATTGTTGTTTCTTACAACCAATTTACGAGGCTGAGTCAGTCAACTAACTCGTTTCGAAATTGTCACCACCCGTGGCGCGAAAGTGAGACGAATCGCCGCGGTTTTTTCAGAGTTGCGCAGTTTTGTCTCTGAAATAGGTGATACTTTTGGTCAGCTCTCATTGCTCGATATCACTGGAAAATAATCTACATATCAACACTAAACTCATACTCGGGCTTATGGTATCTCCGAATATATATATATATATATATATATATATATATATATCGCTTGATTTTGAGTCCCGCACTATGCGAAGTCTTTGCCAAAAGTAACCAGGCTGTATTGTTTGCTTCTCTTTTAAATAGTGGAGCCCCTACGGCTTTCCTAAAAACCAAAGGGTATTGGAAGGTGATGAAAAGGGTTCTACTTACCTCACAGTGATTTATAGCTTGCTGGGTGCGACAAGTGTTCCGTTATACATCTGAGAAGCAAACCGGGCAGCCTGTTTACTTTTGGCAAAGACGTTGCCATTTCATTCTTGAAACCCGCATCTCACGTTGCACGAGGCGCCCTGAATATGGAATAGAAAGGCACTATTTTTGGCCAGCGTTGCATTACACGCGCATCGATCTCACAATCCATTGTGCAGAAACGGAGCACCAAGTCCGAGCGGTTTGTGTTCGGCCTCGCGAGTCCCGTTGTATTACTGTTCCAATAACCGAGGAGACTGTATTGTTCAATTATGATTTAGGACAACGTAGGCCGGGTTTTCTTCTCAGGAGTCGGTGTTTTTGTTAGGGGTGCGAGAAGCTCGGTGATTTTCGAATACGTTTACTTAACGATTATACTCCTTACATTCCACACAATGGGAGAGCTTGTGGAGGTAGGTATGGGAGGCTCGGCCAGCGCTCTCTTCGGACCCGTCACACGAAGAAAAAAAAAGCACTGGATTAATTTTATTTTTTTAATATACGATAAGCCGCATATACGTACTGGTGTCTTTAAAGGGGACGACAAGCCATTGTGCCCTTTCGACAGCGGTCATAGTCTTGAAGGCAGATGATGACCGTTAGGGGTTGGCGCTGATTAAGGAGATGTTCTTATTAACATCAGTGACGCTGTCACCAGCCTGAACCATAAAATCCTTCTTGACAGGCAATGTTCATACGGTATTTTTGGAGAACCCTTAATACGGCTTAAATCATACATAAGTAATAGAAGACTATCTGAATCCTTATATAGTGCACATTCTTACTTGTTGCCCCTTGTTTGCGTTGTGCCACAGGGAAATATTTGGACCTCGTTTTTCACAACATATATATTAATGATTTAGAAGAATTCGATCCAGCAGTTAAGTTTTTCACGTAAGCTGATGACAATAGCCTCCTTATTAACGACAGTAACCCACGAAACTATTTAATTTTAATCTGTAATGAAATACTTGCGGAGCTGTGCCCGTGTTTGGAGTCTGATATCATTAAAATCAATACAAGCAAAATAAGGGGATAATTTATCGACTCAAAAACAAACGGTTTGAAGTTAATCACACAATTTGTTATTTAGGACAATCTAATGAAGTGGTTGAGGAACACCAATTTCTGGGTTTAAAGTTCAGTAGTGGTTTGAGCAGGAAGGCTCCCGTTAGCTACATTTGCAGAAACTTTCTGCCGTTGCTCGCGCGCTATATCGCTGTAGAAGGATACTGCCTGTCAAAGATAAGCTCTGAATATATTATGGCTTATTTTTCACTCGCATAAACAACTGTAACCTAGTCTGGGCGGTTACAGCAAAAACAAACATAAACATGATCATTGTCCTTGAAACAAAAATTATGCGCTATAAAGCGAACAGCGATCGCGGCTTTACGACCGCCGAAAGCTTCTTTAACTACGTTATTTTCCGAATTCATAGCGTTTTCGAGTATCGTATTTGATTGTGATTACTATTTTCTTCAAAAGGCCTTCAACAATTTGTTGGGATGTATATCTTCATTTTGACCTTATAAACAAACATCTGCCACCCGTAATAGTGACCCTTAGTGTATTCCTCATTTTCGCAACGGTTAAAGTTTCAGTCCTTAAAAGGGCTCTGAAGGGGGCTCTAATAAAGTTGCGGCATGCCTGGGATATTGAAGCAAGCCGCTTCACGAATAGTGTCCAGCAAGGATTTTTAAATACGCTTTGTAGAAGCTGGGGTATCTGTAGTTAAAATTCTAATTTCTGCTTCTTCGCGCCTTTCCCTCTCCTCTCGTCACTTTTTGCACGCTGGGAGGTAGGCGGTCCTTCGTCGACCCCCCTCTTTGAGAGGTGCTTCCCGACCCGCTGGAGCTAAGCGGCTTAATTGGCCGTGGCCACGGTAGCTGCCTGACGTCTGAAATAATCTAACCAATGGCCACCTCTTACCCTGTCTACGCAGATGCGGGGGACGGAGGAGGGTGCGAGCATGAAAAAGTCGCTGGGAAGGGCTCGCCAACTTTCATGCTAGATTGTGGGTCGTCTGCTGCGTGTAGAAGGGTATTATTTGGCTCTGGTTTTCATGGCAACACAGTGCAGTGATTAAGTGAGTGAATGCGATCTCCTCGGAAGGTGTTTAAGAGCCCCTTTAAAGCAGCATCTCCCTCTCACGCAAAAAAAAGATATCGGCAATTTTTCGCTCAAGGAACTCGAAGATTATTTCCTTCAATGACAATTTTATTTAATCTACACTTCTAGTATTTATTCTGTTTGTTTTTTATTTTTATTCCTTGATGTGTGCCAATGTATGTATAAGCTTGATCTTTTTTATATATCCTGTATATGACTTGTATATACTTGTATCTTTCTCTCCTGTATGTGTCTTGTATGTTATAGAAGGTATGCCATGTATGTATAGATGGCACTCTTTCCATACTTTGCTTTTACGTACATGTCGGCTGTTTCAGAAAACACTTGCGACTATCCCTAAAAATAAGGAGCTTGAAATAAAAAGAAAATCTATTGCTGGACAAACTGTCAGCCGCGGTGAACGTCCGTTAATGTAAAACGCATCCTAATTAGGCAGTGAGCTAAAGTTTACTAACTAACTTTTAAATTAACGCAGCCTGGTGGTCAGTGCAAATGGGAGTTGCAAGTCATGCAAGAGACGAAGCCATATCAGTTTATCAAACGTAGAAAAACTAATTCTGTAAAGCTCGACAGTGCGAAGAAATCCGGGGCTTGACATGCATTGAGGAAGCTCGGTGCAAGAGCAACGTCTGCTGATAGTGTGTTGCAATGACTACGGCATCCAATTCGAACCTGCCTGCTGTGTTGTGCCTTTGCATGCGCTTTTATTGAACCGCCGCTCTTAAAAACGTCGACCACGCAGTTGGCGATGCATATATCCTTTTCCTTACACCAAGCAGCGAAACATGAATGTGCATGACGCGATCAGTAGCGCAGGTGGGTCGAATGGGTGAGGTGCGTTTTCTGATTCAGCGCAGAGGATCATGGGAAAGTCGTCTGCTGCCGCTGCTTCCGGTTCCAAATTTCTCCCCCTTTAGCTGGCTGGCTTCACAGCAGTCGCTGTGTTAATATCGCTCCTTACACAAATTTATTTGCACTGCAACAACACTTATTGTATTGTACCATCGCAAGACCAACGTGAAATCGACTCTGCTATGCTTCGTCGTGTTTTTTCGCACTAAATGCAACCAAAATAATATAAATGGTAGGAGGCTTCGTATGCGTAGGCAGTGCGATGTATTTAGACGGGCTGTGCGCAAAATAGCATGTATGGATAACTTGCTAACCCATTCGCCGCTCTTACATGCTGTGAGGAAAATACATCTATCGCCTGCTAAACTATGCACGTTTCAGCCCTTCGCTGCCATCGTAGGGCGGCGGAAAAACAAACATATAATGACAAACGCGTTAAACTAGTTCAACTGGCTGCCGTGCATACGCAGAGCAGACTGCCTACTCAGGCATATTATAACCACGACAAAACACACCTACCTTTCGGTATTGTCAATTTATGCGCTCAGGACGCGTTCAGACGCTGCACGCGCAGATCTTACGGTGCTGCTGTGCAATAAGCGGTGGCGGAGCACAAATAAATGAGTGAATACACGAAGCATGCATGCACGGCAATTGCTATGCAAAAGGCAAGTGTGGACCACTGATCTCCACTAGGGGGCTAGATGCCGCATCGGGCGCCCGAAAGTGAAGCCACCTGAAGTTGGGTGGCATGTCCCGGAAGTCAGCCTTTGGCAGTGCACGAAATCGGACCTCAGCACGGTTTTTCTGTTTTAGTTTTCGTTTTCCGCTTAGCACCTTGTCTTTTCGACGTTCTCGTCTTTTTTCGTGACAATGCCTACTTGTTGCGCCGTCAACTGCATGAGGAGAGCAGCAAAGTCCTCGGGAAAGACGTTTAAAAATAAGGGTCCATTGCATCGCTATGGGACGACACTAGCAGACGACAGAACGTCGCTGTACGTACGGAGCCTCGTCTGCTCAACTGTGTCGTCCTGTTGCGCTAGCGTCGCCAACTCTGCTCTTTGTTCTTATGCACGTTGTCGCGCTCTAAGCCCAACTTATACCATCAATGGGGGATAAATTTAAGGAAGAATAGGCGGAAACCTTCATTAGGCAGCCGACTTTGCTGCGACCATTTTAACGAATTATGTTTAGACCGAAGCGGAGAGAGCTAGGGCGAGGCCACAATCTGGTGAGGTGCCGTCGCTTTTCTGCTGGTTCACATTAACGCGTCCACAATGTATATGGTACTGCTTCTTCGAATGAGCGTATCAAGTACTGTTTCGTACTGTCGCAAATTATGCCTGAATGGTCTTTTATTCGTGATGCTTGGTGCAGTTTACTTCAAACCGCGCTTGTCACATGCGGTGCAGCATTCGTCTTTCTCGTCAGTCGTTTCTCTCGTGCTGTGTAGATGAAATGCGGCTGTGCTAAAGAGTTAGATTAAAAGCACGTATGGAAGACAAATGGCACACTAAATGGATAAACCTTACCTGTCATTGATTAGAAGAGACATCGTCCGCCACCAAACCGAAACTGAAACAGCGGCAGCTGTATAACGAGTTGCTCTTCGTGTGTCAGGATTTCCGCGCCATTGCCTTTTCTTTGCTGCACGAAAATTTGTTTTCAAGACGATCTAGGCTCATCGTCATTCCACTACTTCTCCTAATTACGCTCGGAAGACAAGAACCAGGTCAGAAAACAGTGTTTAATGCACGTACCCCTTTGCCGCGGCATGGTGAGACATGCATGCCTGTTCACTTCGGTTCCTCTGAAATTACAGTGTTCCCCGAACAATGCTCACATTTATCACGTTCAGCTTGCTTATTCCTTTTATATTGCAGTAGACGTTACACGAAAACAACGCGAGAAACTGAGTACGGGAGGGTGAAAGACGCGGCTTTTTGCATTGAAATACACAGCAGACACCGAACTTCCGGGACATGCCATCCAACTTCCGGTGGCTCCACTTGCGCCCACTTCAGAAAGAGGGAATGCGGCATCCAGCCACGTAGTCGAGATCAGTGGTGTGTACGAGAAATTTGGAGCCAGAAGTAGCTGGCAGACGATTTTCCCATGGTTCTTTGCGTCCACTTCAGAAACGCACCTCACCTACCGGGCGCCGTAGGCACTACAACAAGTCACCTGCTGCCCTTGGGCTTGCACCCGAGCTTCCTGCGTCGATCTTGCGACGCGTTTTCATTTTCGTGGCCAAAAAACTGCAGGAATATCTCGCAATTCAGACCTATAGAGAATCACTTTTTCTTCGTCTAAAAAACTGATATGGCATCGTCATGTCTACGGAGTGATTTTAGCTAATTAGCTAGTGAACTAGGATGATTTTTACAGTAATTGACGTCCGCTGCGGCTGTCAGATTCTTTCTTGAGGAATTTTTTTCTGTTTAGAAATCTCTATCTTTAAAAATTTTTAGGGGTGTTGGCTGAAATATCCGGCATATTGGCTCTCACGGCTCTGTGAAACGTCTCCGGGAGGGCAGTCAAGGCCTCAAGTCGAACTGCTTAACCCCGGCGTTCGAAAATGTTGGCTGGAAAAATAAATAGAATTGAATCGAATCGTCCGCTTTTAGTTTTCTAAAATGAATGCGAGAGTGGCGGTCGGCGAACGAGTCCTTCTGATTTAAAAAGATCCTTTAAAAGGAGCAGACACCCAGAATTTTCCAAGTTTTGACTGGCGATAAAAGCTGTTTTTGAGTCAAACCTAATCCATTCCTCTATGACAGTATGCTCGTCACCTCAAACGAATTTTTTTTTCTGGCTTAAGCGTTAAACCGAAGTTTCTCTTATCTGACGACCTACCGCCCACCTGACGACAATTTCCTCAAACTTCGCAGAGAACAAAACGGTGTCATCGATGTTGAAAGTTCCAATGACGTTGTAGGCCTTCTAAAGCTGACCTTGTGACGCGCTAAAATGTAAATGGATAAAAAAAGGCTTGCTGCTACGACCTCAATCTCGTAAAGTCCCCTTTGCAGGTCAAAGCCAATTTTAATTCGTGTAATGCATTTTTAAGGTTTTTTACAGGAAGAAATGAGGGCTAATGACGTTCTCCCACGGAAAATTCCTAACTTGGTGGAGGGCGACCGCTTGTGAGGGGGACCGAGGGCAAAGCAACCTTCCCCTTATCCCTAGGTTTCCAGCGGACCTTGACCTGGCCAAACGGAGAGGAAACGTCCCAGGCCTGTCACCGCCAGTCTCCAATGAACGTTGAGGGCGCGGACGGTTATTCAAGAAGCTAAGCAACCCCCGTCAAGACAGTCTTATAGTAAATGGCTTTTTCCCGTATCTCTCTAGTTCAGAACTAATATGCAGATACTGCGTGGAAACTGTTTTTCTTCTTTTATGCTTAAACTGTTCCCCCTCGCTTCATCGCTCTTCTCCGCCTTAATAACTACGGCCACGCAGTGGGAGTCGCATCACGGGCTAGCTTCTCTGATAAAGTAATCTACTGCTTCGTGCCGCGTGGTCATACTGATTCGGTGAGATTTCGTCTAGGATAGGATAGGAAAACTTTTATTGAATCATAAGTATTTAGGCGATCAGAAGTCTTCTTGCTTGCTTCGCGTGTCGCTGTCTTCACGCTGCGCTGCAGGGAAGGCTTCTTCAGCAAAGGGTGGTCCCTCAGTCCAGGGCTCCACTGAGTTTGGCTGCATCCCGTGCGTGCTCTACCATCCTCTTTTGGACGGCGAGCTCGCAGCTGACGAGCCGGCTCTCCCAGTGCTCCGCACTCGGGGGTTTGTGTTCTCGGAATGCGTTGTTTCGTTCGCATTCCCATGTTATGTGAAATAGTGTGGGTGTGGCCCCGCACCACGGGCATGTGCCCCTATATTCCGTTGGGAACATCTTGTTGTATATAAAGAGGTTGGGGAAGGAACCTGTTTGTAATCTACGCCAATCTGTTGCCTCCTCCTTGGTTAGTGCTTTATGCGGGGGCGGATATTTATATCTCACCCCTCTGTGATGTTGGAGTAGTTCTGAATAGCTCTCCCCGAGGATCATGGCGCTCAGACCACGGCTCTCCTGCTGCTGTCCGACTCGGAAACAAAAAGCTCGAGCTAGACCATCCGCCGCCTCATTGCCCCTTATGCCCTCGTGCGCAGGTATCCAGATTAAATTATGTTGGACTGTTATGCTCTCTGAGAGGTTGCACTCTCTGAGCACCTTATGAGCAGCTTTGCTAATTCTGCCCTTCGTATAATTTCGACAAGTCTCTTTTGAGTCCGTGAGAATATTCAATGATTTGTTCTCCCTATATCCTTTTGCTGCCGCCAGCGCCACGGCTAACTCCTCGGCGTCCGTTATACTCCAGATTTCCGTGGATGCCCCGGAGGTTAGTTCCCCATCTTTGTTTACTACCACTGCCGTACCTATGTATTTGCTTCTGCCGCTCGCTACTTCCATAGCGCTTGCGTCCGTGTAGAAGGTGTTATCCTTCCCCGCTAGTGTTCTTTCAATGTGTTCTGCCCTGGCCTTCCTTCTGCCTTCGTGGAGCCTGGGGTCCATGTTCTTTGGAATGGGTCTGACATAAAATGTTTTCCTTATTTCGGTAGGCATGTCTTCGTACCGCTTTGTGTCGATGTATTCGCAGCCTATTCTGTCGAGCAGTGCTCTCCCAGTATAGGTCCCTCCTAGTCTTTTAATTTGCGATTTTCGTTGCGCTTCCACCAGTTCTAGGAAGGTGTTGTTGACGCCAAGCTGCATGAGCTTTTCGTTGGGTGTGTTTCTTGACAGGTGTAATGCTGTCTTGTATGCTTTCCTTAGAATGGTTTCGATTTCTTCATTAGACGTTTTGGTCCTTACGTGGAAGGGAAGCGAGTACGTAACTCTGCTTACAATGAGGCTGTTGACCAATCTTAGGGTGTCTTCTTCTTTCATCCCATGTCTTCTTTGAGAGACTCTGCTTATCATTCTGCTGACACTTTCTGTTGATTTCTTGAGTAGGGAAATCGTGTGGTCGCATTTCCTACTACCCTGCAGCCACATGCCGAGGATGCGGATCATTTTGCATTCCGGTATGAGTTGTCCTTCGAGAGAGACTTCCAGTTTCGCCTTAGTCTGGTGTCGGCCCACTCTCAGGAGTTCAGACTTTTCTGTAGAACAGTTGAGGCCTCTAGCTGTCACGTAGTCTTCTACGCATCTTGCCGCTTCTTGCAGTGCGGCTTGCTTTTCTTCTAAGGTCCCTCCGGTAGCCCAGACCGTGATATCGTCCGCGTACATCGCGTGTCGGACTCCCTGGATTTGCTCGAGTTTTCTTGCTAGGCCAATCATCGCCAGGTTGAATAATACGGGCGAGATTACGGAGCCTTGGGGCGTACCTCTGCTAGGCGTTGCAAAGATATCGCTCCTTAGTTCTCCTAGGCCTACTGTTGCCGTTCTGTTTGAAAGGAAGTCCTTCACGTAATCGTGTGTTCTCTTCCCGCAGTTCGCGTTGATGAGACCTTCCATGATGGCCTCGTGGCTTACGTTGTCGAAGGCTCCTTTGACATCGAGCGCCATGACCACGTTTTCGCCTTTTCTTGGCATAGTTTCTAAGACCTCCTTCTCGAGCTGTAGCAGGACATCTTGCGTCGAGAGGTTGGCTCTGAACCCGAACATTGAGTTTGGGTAGTACTTTTCGCTCTCCAGGTGTTGTTGGATGCGTTTGGTGACTATCTTCTCGTAGAGTTTGCCCAGGCACGATGTGAGAGAGATCGGCCTCAGGTTATCGATTTGGATTTTCTTGCCGTGTTTGGGGATCATCACTACGACGGCGTGTTTCCATGCCGCCGGGACTCTCCCTTCTTGCCATAATTTGTTTAAGTAGCGGACTAGCTGGTCTATCGCTTCGTCGCTGAGGTTTCTAATGAGGGAGTTCCGTACTCGATCTGCTCCCGCTGCTGTGTTCTTGGTGGCTGATCTAATTGCCTCAATGACCTCTTCCCTAGAGATGGGTCGATCCATGTTCGGGTTTTCTTCGCCTCGGTATTCACCGTGGTATCCCTCCGGTTCTCCCGTTCCGTAGCATTTCTTGCGAACCTCTTCGAGCATCTGCTCGTCCGTTCCTTGATACTGGTGTATGAATCTTTGGATAGAATTGCTGCTTTCCCGTTTGCTCTTGCTGGGATCCATCAGGCTTCTGAGTATTTGCCACGTTCTGGCTGTACTGAGGGTGCCCTTCAGCGAGTCTGTGAATTGTTGCCACCCCTGTCTAGCCAGTTGTGTAGCGTACTCTTCCGCCTTCTTACTGATCTCCGCAATCTTCCTCTTGAGTTTCTTATTGAGTTTCTGTTTTTTCCATCGTTTGGTGAGACCGCGCCTTGCTTCCCATAGCCTAAGCAGCCGCCTATCTACCTCCGGTGCTTCCTCGGTCCTGTCCACTTCTCGGGTGTACATCTCTTGGATCTGTTTTAGCTGGTGGCTCCATTCCTCCGGGGAGGTTATGTCGCCGGTCATCCCTCTGCAGTGTTCTCGAAAAGCGTCCCAGTCCGTTAGCTTGGCTGTGCCGATCTTCCTTTTCGTATGTTCTGCCTCCAGTTGCAGGCGTAGAATGTAGTGATCGCTCCCAAGATTCTCGAGCGTATTTTCCCATTCCACGTTTCTGGCATTCTTTACGAAGGTTAGGTCAGGGCAGGTGTCTACACTGACGCTGTTTCCTATTCTGGTTGGTTGGGCTTCATCGGTTAGGAGCTCGCATCCTACGTTTTCTGCCGCAGTGCTAATCTCTCTACCCTTTTTGTCGTCTTTCGCGTAACCCCACTGTGGACTCTTGGCATTGAAGTCTCCTGCTACGACTAGCGTGTTTTGTCCCACTAGTTTTTTAGCTTCGGCGAAGAGCTTTATAAACTCTCCGTTCCTCTGTTTTGGTGAACTATATACGTTAATTACGAAAGTGCTTTTCGCTTTCCTCTTCTTCTTCGGAATGATCTCCGTTATTGTGTGTTCGATGTTTGTGTCCTTAATCTCGTCGTGTGCTATGGTGACTATCTTGTTGCTTATGAGGGTTGCGACCTTGCCTCTCTCCAAACACGTGTAGCCCCTAAGTGTCGGAGTGGTGAAGGTTTCTTGTAATAGTATTAGGTCTGGCATCGTACCTTTGTGATTGATGAATTGTTGCAGGAGCCCCTGTTTACGCCTGTAGCCCCTGCAGTTCCATTGCCAAATTTCTAATTTGTTGCCTCCGGCCATATTGGGGCGTTGGTATTATTGTGAATATTAGCGTTAGCTATTCCTGGGGATTCTGCGTTCCCGCCGAAGCGGCGCTCGTTGTATAGTCTATCTCTAGAGTCATGGATCTTTTGCACGTTCTGGTTCTTTATGTAATTGCGGAATCCCTGTTCTTGTAGGGCTACTTTTTGTTGTGTGGTTTGCATTTCCTTCTGTATGTTCTGAAATTGTGACTGCAGATTTAGTAGCATGTTCTTGATTTCGCTAATCCCTTCCGCTGCCTGTGGCTCGGGGCTAGGGGACTTAGGCGGCGGAGTGGCCACCCTTATGGGTGCTGAGTATGGTGTTGCCGGTGTTAGACCCTGTCGCCTGATCTCTTGTAGTTCCTTGATTATGTCATTTAGCTGTTTCCTCAGCTGTTGATTTTCCTTTTTTAACTCGTTTATAATTTGTTTATCATTGTTTGTGTGGTCATTTGGGTTTGAGTGCGGAGTATCTGGGTGAATTGTAATGGGAGGGCCGGCTCCCCAGCTCACCTTCGTGCCGCCGCTTTTCTTCTGTTGCTGTTTCTCTGCCTGCTGCTGCTGCCCCTTGGGTGGCGGTGTCCATGATCCGTCCCGGGCTCGGCTGCGGCTGCGGCTACGGCTGCTGCTCCACCCGCTCTGGTCCCCTTCCTCCCTCGAGAACCACCTCTGACGTCTGGCTCCGCCGCCTCGGCTTTTGCTCCGGCTGCGACTTTGCCTCTGCTGCTGCTTTTGGGGTCTCCCCCATCTGAGCTCGCTCGCTGTCTTCAGTCTTTGCTTGCAGTCCCTGGTTCCTGCCACGTGGCCACCGCCGCACAGCAGACACTTGGGTATGCACTCGTGCTCCTCGATTAGATTCCGTCCTCCGCATTGTCGGCAGGTTCTGGAATCTGGACTTGGGCAGACGTCCGTTCGATGTCCTTGCTGTCCGCAGGTGTAGCAGACTTGCCTCGTGGGTCGGTATGGGTAGCACCACATCTCCCCGCCGTAATAGATGACTTGCTTGGGGAGACGCGGGCCGTCAAAAGTTATGACTGCGGTACTCGAACGCCCGAGCATTCTCGCCGCCAGGATTTTGACTCCCTGGGTGCGTACTCGCAGGTGTGCCTTTAGTTCTTCGGCCGGGGTTCCCGGGTCTACGCCGTGGATGACCCCGCGCATCGTTCCCTCCGGTGCCGCCATATGGCAGTTGACTGCGAAGGCTTTCCCGCCAAAATTCAGCTCGGTGATCCGTCTGATATTTCGGGCAACCTCTTCGTTGTTAGTGCTGATAATTATGATGTTCGATCCGTTTCGTAGCCGTACTATAAAGTCTTCGGTCTTGCAAGTCTGGCCGGTGGCAGTGATTACCGCTCGCGCCACTTGGTGCGTGTGTAATTCCTTGACTGGCAGTCCCCTCGGTCTCAGGACGACCTTTAAGTCTTCGTCTAAATATTTTAAGATTTCGTCTAAATATTTTATGCATGCGTTTTAGACGATGGGAAAAAGTCATCATGCCAGCTAGAGGGATTATTCAAACTAATAGAGACCAAATAATGCCCAGTCTTCGTGACCAGTGCTGAGTAGGCTGATCTTATATACTTGAAAGTTTCCTGACCGCCTAGCCCATACTCTTCCGTGATCCTTTCCCGGAGACTATATTTTGTTCCACTTAGTATTATATTTTGCACCACTTCAATGGCCCATGCTTTCTTCCTCCCATGGACACCACATACTCAGCCCGATAGCACACCTCCACCTCTCCCCGGCGCAAGTTTTTCTTTTAGTTTAAGCTAGAGTATCACCAGCGCGCAACCGTGTTGCTGTATTTTTTGTAACGCCAGACTGATAATTCTTCTTTCAACCTCCAGTTGACGTTTCTTCAGCTTTCTTTAAAAGCTTCGCGTTAGCCTTTTTACGACCATGCTTGTTTGGAACGCTGCCTGATTACATTTCCCGGAGTGTATTTAAACTGCCGTTCAGCATTGTCTTCTAAATGAACTGCAACCCGTTCTTACTCTTCACGTAATTTCTCTTTCCTCACTAGAAATCTACCGGGATAACCTGGCCGAAGTGTAACTCTTTCATAACTTGGAATGCGCTGCTACTTACAGAATAATGATATTTCCTTGAGAGACCATCGAACATTATACCTTGAGCCTTTCTTACTAACTTGCAGGCTTAATATCTTACTTTATCTTCTCAGGCACTAAGGAACTTGGCATGAATATAATCGTACCTGTACTTGCTGAGGAAGGTATGTGTGAAGCTCCTAACTTTTAAAGAGAAAGCCTATTAATGACCCCAAAAAAGCAGCATTTGGTACTCGTAACTTTCAGATGGCATGGCATCAGTTCACAAGCTTTCTTTGATGGTGATAAAAGTTACATGGCCTCTGACTTCTCACAAGGGGACCATATGCAATGGCGGTGACAAAACTGGCCTCTGCGTTGCCTTCGTAATCTGCGCACGATATCTCAATGAATATCATACATAACCATGCTTTTCGGGAATAGCGTTGAGTGGCGTAATGTCAAGAGGGCGTTAATAACACTTACTTATGATATGAACTGCAACAGATAAGAGCGACAGAACAGGCACCACATAAGCGGTGCGTAAATGGTGTCTTGGTGAGAATCTACGATGCAACACACTCCGCGCTCCCATTTTCTTACAGATCACGGTGCAGTAATTGATGTTGACCTTCGCCGCCCTCGCACGGCGTTCACTTCTTTCTGAAAAGGGAAAAGCCGGAGAAAAATAATTTAGCAAAACTTTTTGTCTATCGCCGAAGAGAACACCTATCGCGTAAGCTGTGAGTGTATGGCTTCTCACTATGAGCTTAGCTCGGCAGTTCGCTTAGTATTCAACGTAACACGCAGCCTCTGGTTCCGCGTCCCTCCTGGTAGTTTCAGTTCATAACGGGCCGCTGCGTTAGAACGCTGCTTGCACCAACCGCACTCAACCGCAAGCCTGCACGATGACAGGGCTGGCGCTTTTTCAGGCATTTCACTTCCTTTTCGCCACAACTCCAGAGATAGTAAGCTCTATGTACTTGTCCGACTAAAGTCCTACTCTGTATACACCGAATGTGCGTACCTGCACATGAAGCGCCGCTTTTGATTCTGTATTTGAGGCTGTCAACGATACACAATACTGCGCGGTGAACACGCACTACGAAGTTCTGCTGCTTACACATATTTACTTTTTAGGACACCTGGAAGCGGAGCACACTTTGCGCGCCCTGCAAACACTCAGTGCCTATCTACCAGCTAGGCCTCACAAACGCAGCGCACTTTGTTTCTGTATACTCCCTCAGAGCATTAAGAAAGATAACGGTGGATGAAGCCATGCTAGCGGGGATCTCTTTTACTGTTCACACGGCACCTCACGTCACTCTCCTCCTTGGAAAATAATTCAGACAAAGCTTCGGACCGCTTTTGAGCGGTTTCCGAGCAGATGGATAACAGGAGGTTGAAAGCTATAAATGCTAGCACATTTTCTAGCGTGGCTGACAGCAGCCTCTCTGACGCCTCGACTTGTTTCTTTTCGCCACCTGCGCGTGCGCAGCGAAAAGATTCGAATAGGTTTTCTAGCGTCAGTTATAGCCGCCATAACTGACGTACGTGTTTTCTGGCAAAAATAAGCATATTAAAAGTCCTACTAGTTTCACGAAAAATAAGATCATGCTTGAACCTGGCCGCTCCTGGAATTCTCCCCTTTCGTTAAAATGTGATGACAGAGACCAATAGCGATGGGCCGTCTTCTGCGCTCATTGTCTCCAGCACATGGTATATAATCTGCAAAGAGGAGGGAAAAAAGCGAACGCCGATTACACAACTGGTAATGCGGAAAATAAGCGCTATAGCTGGCATGCGGTAATGATTGCGCACAGAGAGATGCAGCTCGCGCGTAATTCCCGTGTGAGGTCTTGCCCCACCACCCTGCCGGTCACGCTCGGCTGCACTGATACTTTTTTTACGACGGGGACGACGGTGACCAACACGCTTTGGCCTCGAACCCTGGCCTTAACAGCTAGCGCTGTAAAAAAACGGCAGGCTGAAGAAATTATTTCAACGGGCGCCTCTTCGTAGATTCCTTGAAAAAGGGCAAAGCGATAGTTTTCTTTCAACGGCGGCTACTGATGCAGGTTATATTGGCGCCACCTTTGTGCAATGCGATGATTATACTCTGAGCGTGCTTGCCAGACGGCGTGAACTCATGCAGCTCTAGGCTATACGACTTGAGTTTCATATTCGCAAAGGAACTCGTGGATTGTTCGCCAGGCAATGCAAGTCTGAATCGGCAAATCCTGCACTAAGGCAACTTTTTTTTTCTGCAGGGAACCACGGGAAAGCACTCTATTTCCTGTAAGCGGTGCTGCCCAGCGAATTCGGAGCACCCCGGATTTAAGTCGGATCAAAAACTTAGGTTCAAAAAGAGAATACTGCTGGCTTTTTTTTCTCTGCAGGGAAATATTTGTCGGCGCTTAACACGTTCCCTGCACAGGAACCATTTGGGTTGCAGAGTACTCTTTCTCAGACTCATTCTCCCGTATCATTGTTTTTCTTTAGTGGATCCTGCTGACCCGTTTTGGCGACGCTCCTTTCAAAACTGCACCGCGTTCGCACCTTTATTTTCTTCTTCAAGCGATGGATTTTTCACCGTTTTCGAGCTCGCAACCTGAGCACCCGAGAGGAAGACGAATGCGACGAACAGCAGCACCAGGAGCCAACTGCGGTTGCGTTCGCTGCGTTATAGTGATGAATAGAAGACAATAATCAGGCTTGTCTCGCTTCTTTTCTACCTCTTTCCGAACGGGATCTTGACAACTATTGTGTCCCGTTCTTCACTCTGAGAAACCCGGAAGCGTGTTGACGCGTGTCCTTGGTGCTGGTACGACACCCGTTCTTGTTTAAGAAAAGTAGGAAAGCTGATGCGATAGACATGAGCTCAAGGAAACCAAATCGAATCCGTCACATCAAAACTAGTACCCTGCAGCCCTCTCCCCAGGTCTTTCGATGTAAAAGGAAACAAAGCGTTCCTGTGAGCTACAGCCCAACACAAATGGCCACTCTCCTTTAAGTGATTTCTCCTTGTCGGGCAGAAGAGTCTGCTTAGCCAGCGTGGCTTATTCCTGACAATCGAAGGGAGCTCAGCCGAAAAATTGCGTAAACAAAGTGCTGCAGTGCGGAAATTGGTTACTGGAAATGCTCTCCTGGTTAGCGAGGCTCATAAACAAAATATACTAGCCTGCTTCAAGCCGCAAGACAAGGGACGAGATGCGATACGCTGGTACGCAGCTAAAATAATACGGGGTTTTGCGTGTTTTTTTTTTTTCACAGAGGACACGCCGGTGCTACAGAAAAAAAAAATCGCATGACACATTCAGCGTAACGTGGGTGCGTTAGCGTTTGTTGTTCTCGGCTTTTTAGAGCCTTGGACGTCATCCAGGTGAATAATATGTCATTCTCGGCGTGAGGACCCGTGTATAAAAGCCCTATTTCTAGAATTGTGTATAAGTGACACGTGTAGAGGTTGCGCATTGTGATTATAGAGCCTCTTTTGGACTTTTCGTCTCTTTTAGAAATGAAGTATGATCATCTTTACTTCCCAAAGGGTGGGAAGCTTTTGGGATGAACTGCTGTTTTCTACATCTGGCAGTGTGCAGGAAATGCTTTGAGGGCTTTTCGCCCTGAGTTGAAACGTTTTGCAGCAGTGTTGTAAAATGAATAACCGCCGTCTAAATAAATATAAACAATATTAAAAGTAAAAATAAAAACGAAGATATACTGCAATAACTCAATAAAACAATATAGTGCGTAAGAGCCTGGAAAAACATTTCACATCGGCATAAGTACGAACAGATGAAGCAGAAAGAAAAGTCCACATGCAGCTTCAACTTTGCAAATTAGTTTTTAGAATTTACTCAGCCTAAGGTGGTCATCTATTAGAGCTCCCAAATTCACGTTTATGGACTTCTGCGCCACTGCTTCGGCTGCAAAAATTATACTAGCATGTTTTTAACGGTGACGTGGGCATTAATCAACTCCATGAAGGCAGTGGATGAGAAGTGAAATGCTAAGCGCAAGTGTTCTACTGACAGGATAAGGTTGTCATCAAATTTAATTAAGGAGCATTCTTTTTGTTTCATTATTATTGCGGTCTAAAATGTTTCGTGTAACTTTGGCCAGCGAATACAAGGATTAATATTTGATGTACTTAGCGAATAACGCGGGTCAACTTCAAGGTTTTAACTTCTGACGAGAGTAGCTTAAAAAACCTCGGTAAAGAACTCGGTAACGAGGAACTTGGTAAAAAAGAACCGGGGGATCTAAGCGTGTTATAAAAAAGTATATATTATGACCGGCTTCCTTACGCCGCCATTTCGACCCGAACTTAAAATTTCGAGCATAACGAATCTCGAATGTATCTCACTCAGATCCTAGCATTGCGTCCCTTACCGTTACATAACTCAGCAGCCAGATTACTGCTTTACATTTTGAGTTAGATGGTGGGCTTACACACAATCGCACATCCGCAGCGCTGCTAGCTCGTGATGCATCCAGCTCAATGCACTGGTTTCAAAGGCCCATGTCAGCATATAGCGATACTGCGCAGATTGCGTACGTGTTCTAGGGACAGCCTTAGACCGTGTAATAGCGTGCAGTACATAATGGCACCTGCTATGCAATTACCCCGCGCCTAAGTCCATTTGTTGTTATGTGAGGCATACGAAAGAAGCGTTTCCCGGAAGCTGACTGAGCTTCCTAACCTTGTGCCTGATAAAGGCAACACCACGCCAGCTGTTTGCTGAAAGCAGTAGCCTATATTCGTACAATAATCACTGTAATTCCCAAATAAGCTGCATATTAGCAGACTATGTATTTTCACATCGCAAGCAGCCTTTGCACCGCAATAATATAATTGCAAGATACATGGGCGAAATGGCGTATTTTACATGGCACTTCTTGCATTTAGTATTTACCACGATTTTGATAACCTCAAAGGTGCAAAGAATAACCTTTCTTTTGGAAGCAGATGAACCAGAGTTGCCACCTGGAAAATATTATTTTGAAGACTAAAAAATACGAGGTGAGAAGGTCAGTTTGACCACACAGCCGATGTTATAAGCTATTCCGTTTTACTTCGCGAGTGCTAATTCATACCGACAAGACAAGAGACTAATGAGATGCAAAACTGAGAGAAGTTACTGACAGAACTAGCGCTAGTGCCGCCGCCTTCACACAAATGGCACACGCCTGCAGATGCCGCGAACACGAGAGCTTCGAAGGCCTAGAGGAAAGTGAGCACGGCGCGCAGCACACGCACCGGCTCCTGACACTGGACCCGCGGCGACGGCGACGCGCGCGCGCGCGCCCGACGTCACGGCCCGAAGACGCGAGCGCCGCCCTCCGCGAGTCGGTCCCGGGTTCACGGGGCTGCGACCACTCGTGGCCAGACGATGGAGAGCAACAGCTCGGTCCCGCGCGGGCTGGGCGAAGACCAGCGCGCGGTGTACGCGGTCGCCGTGCCCGTGCTCTTGGTCGGCTGCTCGCTGGCGTTCGTCTTCAACGCGGGCGTGCTGCTGTCCCTGCGCTGGCTGCGGCGGCCCATGTCGCCGACGCTCTGCTTCAGTCTGTCGCTGACATTTGCCGACGCCTACTCGGCCCTGCTACTGGCCACCGGCCTGGTCCTCAACAGCTACCTGCCCGTGTACGGCGTCTCGCTGGGCTCCCAGGAGCGCTGCATAGTGCTCATCCTGGAGGTGTTCCGCCTGTCCGGCCTGCTGGCGTCAGCCTTCCACCTGTTGGCGCTGGCGGTGAACCACTACGTGGGCATCCTACGGCCTCTGCACTACGCCGCCATGGTGACGCGACGCTCTTCGGAACTGGCCATCGCCGTGCTGTGGGCGCTGCCCGTGCTGGTGTTCCTCGTCTACTTCTCCTCGGTGCCCGGCCAAGGGCTTCAGTCTCCCGGCTGCGTCGAGGTGGGCTTCGTGCGAGGCCGCGCCTTCAGTCTCACCCTGCTGGCGCTGTTCTCGGCACCGCTGGTCGTCATGACCTTCATCTACTCGCACATCTTCGTCATCATCCGGCGCCACCGGGCGGGCCTGGTCAGCTTCCCGTCGGCTCGTCAGCTGCACAGGAACGTCAAGGCGGCCTATACGACCCTCTGGATCCTGGGCACATATCTGATCGGCTGGATGCCCGCCGTCGCATTCATCGTGCTCACTTGCACCGACTGCGCATTTCCTATCTACGACCTGCCCATGAGCACCCGCATGACGCTGGGCATCCTCACCAACGCTCTTATCATCTGCAAGGGCCTCATCGACCCTTTCATCTACGCGGCCCGCATGTTCGACGTCAAGGAGGCCCTGCAGAATATGTTGCGCTGTCGACCTCGCAGGACCAAGAGCGTGTGTCGCCGCTCCTTCCTTGTCACCAAGACTGACACGCTCACGTCCAGCCTCCGTCTCATCCAGTTGCGCAGGGAGTCCTTCATTGTGGCCAAGCCGCGGCCCGAGATATGTCGGTGCTCGAGAGCCTGACGACGACAGCACTGCAAGTCGCAGAGCGGCTTGCTCGTCAATGACCCGTCCTACCGCCCAGCCAGCGCACGTGTGCGAAGTGACAGTGCCGGATGCAGGGCAAAAAGAAAGCAAGATCATTCCGTTACCCGGTTCGACTGATTGGTGTCAGGACAACACGACTAAGAAGGCGGGTACGCAATGCTCCTCCGATCTTTACTGCGCAACGAGTGGGTCTGTCAACGCGTTTCACGAATTCTTGTGACGCTGACTTAGAAGAAGTCGAACTGGGCCGACTTGTGCAAATAACTGACTTTGCTCTTCGCACGGAAGGAGGGGTTTTAGGAAAATGCTGCGATTTGACGTTTTTTTGTACAGATACGAAGCGCTCGATAAGAAATGTTGTTGTACCAGTCTATGCGACCTCTCGATCGGTCGCTTTAGGCGGCCCATATAGAACTCTGGTCTTTAGAACTGTAGATTTTAATGGGGTGCACTGCCTCTGTCAATGTGAAAACAGAAAGAATGTCTTGCTGAATTATGTCAGGAAATCGCGGAAGCTCGCCGTCCACGCAGCGGTGACTTCGAAGTTTTCCACGGCTTCTGTCTGCTGCTGACAGATGCAAGTGCTTGTTGGGCTCCTTGAAGGGCCCCTGCAGGTGCCACTTTCGTATGACCTGCGGCAGCAGCGTCGCGAATAGGCGACTCGTAATTCGATGGCTGTTAAAGCCATGCTTTAAATGTGCGTGGGTGTGACAGAGTTTTGTGCTGGGAGTCCTTCAGGTACTTGTGTAACCCTGTGCATTTATCTCCACCGAATATCCAGTCGTGACTGCGTCTGGATGTGCGGCGAGATATTCGCTCAGAGTTAAGCGATCAAATATTTTTTCTTCTTGGGGCTAATTTAAAGAAAATGTTCGCGCACGCAAGTCTAGTTTGCGATTGACCTGCGCATGGCTGATGGTCAATGGCGAACCGGAGATGCGTATACGAAAAAAAAATTGTAAAATCAGCCTGTTATATCACGTTAAAGCGGTCTGCTTTTGTTTTGTTTTGGTTACGTTGGCAAATCATGCTCATCCTATAGAAGGTGAAATCGGATGCAGGTGATTTGTTTCTCCCCGTGTTCCCTTTTTCGCCGAAAGAAAATTAAAGAAAATGGAATTCGCCAGAACGCAACATAACGGCAGCTGGGGCTAGAAGTTACATTCCTTTTGGGCTGTCAAGGTTGACTTTGATTGGCGTTATAAGCAGCAGATAGGTATTTGTTGAGGACTAGATTTCGAAATCTTCCTCAAGGTTCGCGTTAAACCTCTGCGCATTTTTCGCGGACCTCTGCGCTCGAAGTTTCTTTCGAGAAGGACTGGTACTGTATATATATATATATATATATATATATATATATATATATATATATACATATATATATATATATATATATATATATATATATATATATATATATATATATAAAAGAGGATATCGCGAGGAAGCAAGCGACGTGTACATGTTTATATTTTGTAATGTGCCGAGTGGTGTTTTACCCGAATGCTCACCAATGTAACAGTTCATGTATGTGTTTATCCATTAAATTGATACGCGTTCCAATATTAGTCTTGACACTCTGAGTCAATTTCCTGCTTTACTGTCTGGAAAAATTTGAGTCATTTTTGAGACCTTGGTAAGAGACATAAAAAAATGAAAAAGATTGCCTAAAACCGGGAGAAAATCGCAGAGCACCACAACCGGCATCCCACCACTCCTCAAAAACAGAACGCCGGAAACTTCTGGAAGGCAAAACTAAAGCATGAATTCTTGGCGCATAATAATAGATGCGCGTCTGCCTCTTGTATGACTGAAGACCTTTGTAGAACCATCCACCGAGGCAGCGAATAGAGCTCTCGAAGCGCGGAGGCAACCCTTCCAGCACTGGCGTGCGAGTTGGAGTGCGAAACCACACGCGGCGCTGTTTTCTTTCTGATTCTGTACATGCTTGCATATACGTGAATACTTCAGGGCGTTCTCGTATTTCTAGATTCACCTCGGCGTTTTCATCGTCCTCAGTGCATAGTGTCCTGTAAACTTCAAAAGGAATCTTTGCTAGCACCGTTATAGTTCACGGGGCCGCAGCCATCACGCTGTCCGCACGCGAGTTCGGCCGCGAACTACGCGCCCGAACCCCCGTTCCGCACTTTGGCCAACTTCGAAAGCAAACCCTCGATACGGTGGCTGAAGTCCTGGCCTGTCACAAACTGGCGTCATGTACGAGAGGCATCGTGACTCCGACAGGTGGTTTGATTTCTAAGGCGTACGTTAAACTGAGGCCTTCACATTGTTGTAGGGGGCAGACATCAGCTTCATTGCGAGCATTAAATAAAGGGTGCTTGGAAACGAAGCGGCCGCGGAGCTCGACGCAGGAGAACACGAGGAGCCCCACGCTTGAACGCCAGCCAGTGCACCGTCGTGTTTCATTTTGTGTCGACTTATGGATGCCTTCATTGTGGTATGCGCATTCGCTCGACGACTATACTACTATGGTTTCCCTAAGAAAAACAGTTTTGGGGAATGAGTGATGCGAATGAACAGTATATGCCGAGCGCTCTAGTGGCGATATGAAGGGGTTGCGCCGCTACCAGCCATGTTCACACGATTCTTCGGCCGTGTGACCGGCATTGGCTAGAATTTGCGCGAACCTATGCCTAGTTGCACACTCGTTATGGCCTGGGCGCAGCAAGTGTCAAACGCCGATTGCTACTTCCGACATGCTAGGTGCAACCGAGAAATCTCAGGCAATCTAAACGGTGCAGTAGCATCCGTTCCGAGAAATGGCCCTATTGCAGTGTGCCGGAAAAGCTAAGGATCGAAGGCTTCTTGTCTAAACGACGTCAATAACGGTCAGCTGCCACGGCGCATAAGTGGCTGTGCACAACCCATCGCTACACATTTATTTGATGGTCGTGAAGAATGCACCGGAAAGGAACACAAATTCGGGTTTTGCTTTGCGCTAGCGCCGACGTGATCCATTTAGGTAGTTGCGGCACTTACGGGGACGCAGTCCCAGCATAGGTCGACGAAGAAGCGGCACCCGCTAGATTGGAGCTGAGCAAGCTCACCACTGTGAAAGAAAAGAGTGGGAAAAAAGCGGACGTAGGAAGGAAATACGCACACTAGCTCTGACTAACAATTTATCGTTCCACAAGACAGCTGGCCTATCGCGATGCTTGAATGACGACCCTTGGTGTTACCACTTTGCCGTTGTTCTAGTGTTGCTTGTGCGCTTGCCTTTTCACATGCATTTGATGCGCTCCCGCAATAAATGCGCCCATTTGCTAGTCGGCGCTCGTGTGCGTCCTTTCTGCTTTCTAAGCCCCTTTTCTTGCGCCGTATTCATTCACAATGCTCCGTCGCCAACAGGCGCAACAACGCACTGCCTTAATGCGAGCGCACCGTGCCGTGGGCGCTGCGCCCATGATTCCGCTGGTCAGTTTCCATCCACGTAGACGCAGCGTCTACCTGAGTGGAAGCACATTGCTCAACAGAATTGATCTGGAAAACATTGATGGCACACATAAACCATTTGCTTCTAAAAGATGAAACTCCGTTCCTTTGCGGGCCTGTTTGCTCCCTTTAGTGCTGTGTAATTCCATTTCCAGATGCTTATCTTAAGTTTTCGCTATGTATTTTTGCAACTTTTTCATTTCTTCATTAGCTCAAACTTCACGAGATCGCCGCATTCATACCTGGACTCCACCTCTCTCCGACTTTTTAATCAACATTTCTCTCTCTCTCTCTCACCATGCACAATTTTTTTTCTTTTTTGGTAAAACGGCTTCTCTGTGACCTTGCGCCCTCAGCGTGAATGATGACGTGATTCGTGACATAGTCGTCGGAACACTGTAAGCAAATGGCCCGCCTTCCCAAACATCAAAATTGTGGGAGGCTAGCGCCGCAGCCGATCACGCCTCGTGTTAAACTGCACCGCTCTCTTGCGCTGTGCATCGTACATTTTATTATTCATCAACTAATACTACTTTTAAAGTAATATTCGCTCTTTGAGCTATGTGGCGGTAGTGACAGAAATATGTGCGCTGCATGCGTTGCCGTGGGCCACGTTGTGACAGAAACACGGCACTGGAGCAGCACGCGTTGGCACTGACGACATTGGTGCAGAAACACGGCACTGAAGCGTGGGCTGGCGGCGTACGTTGGGAAAATGGAAAAGTTGAAGACGATGAATCGCGATTTCAGGTACGTGATGATGGTGTCCACCTGCAAAAACATGCTTTCGTATAATATTTCGTGATTAGCAATGCTAAACCATACAGCCAATCTTGTCTTATTCTTTTCACTTTCATTGGGGTGAACTCGCACAGGAGAAATTGTCGGTCCGCGCCTACCTGTAGGGCTGTTTTATTGCATCTACAGGGATTCATAGTATTCACCGCATAAAATAATACTAAATGGAGCACGAAATTACTGCACAGCTGTTGTTAAAAGTTGCTGATGCACAACCATGTAGGGCAAGCTTGCAGCTCTGAAACACTACATAGCACTGTGGATGTTTAGAGTCTTTGAGCTGAGGGCACAGAGAAAGAATGGCTGAACGGATAGGAGCTGATGTAGGGCCAGCGTAGCAGTGTGATAGTATAGCGTTTCCGCGATTACAACGCGACCGCGATTACGACGCGAAGAGGAAGTTTCGATGACTTGGGGAAAAAAACTACAGAAATATTAGGATTAAAACGCAAGCGAGCGAAGCTCAACACAGCCGACACCGACGGTTTAAAACAAGATCGCGAATGTTGGTATACAACAGGCATGATCTCGAGCTAAACTATCAAGCGATCACTGGAGGGCTGGACCATTAGGTTTAAGATTTAAGAGCTGTGTGGGGAGCATAGCATGTGAGTGGGGCACCCATTTCAGCCAACTTCGTGAAACGCTTCCTCACGCTTTTGTGAAGGGGGTTATCGAGGCGCGAGACACCGCAGTAGACTTGATTCGGTCCTACATCTTTTAGGAGACTCTTCGAAGATTTCCGCGCCCATAAATTTCCCTCTTACACTGTCGGTACAAAAGTCCTCAACAGCTGCTGCCACTTGCGCATGTGCGCAAATTATGCAGAAAAATATTATATTCGCCTACGCCGGGTGTTTTTGTTTCAGGAGGTCCGAAAATGTTAAAAATATGCTTTTTGAGGTAAACTGAAGGGTTTTGTGGCGTAGTAATACAAGTGCTGGAGGAGGTCAAAAAAAAGGCGAATCATGCTAACCGGTAAAGTGATCAAATAAATTCTAATAGTTAAATTTTAAATTGTTACCGATAGGCACTTCACTGCAATTAGAGATTTGTAGCCGGCCATCGATAACAGGCATACGAGTTTTTGGAAATTTGGAAACACGATTACCGTCGCCACTCAGCTAAAACTAATTGTGGCCATTTCTCGCGCTATTCGAAAACCGCGCGCTTGCGTACAGCCGGTATTGCAACAAACAACAATGCTGAAAGGAAGATAAATAGAAAGAGAGAAAGAAAGAAAGGAATAAATGAAGAAAGAAAGTAATAAAGGACAAAAGAAAGAAAGAAAGAAAGAAAGAAAGAAAGAAAGAAAGAAGGAAAGAAAGAGAGAAAGAAGGAAAGGAAGAACGAAAGAAAGAGAGAAAGAAAGAAAGAAAGAAAGATAGGAAGGAAGGAAGGAAGGAAGGAAGGAAGGAAGGAAGGAAGGAAGGAAGGAAGGAAGGAAGGAAGGAAGGAAGGAAGGAAGGAAGGAAGGAAGGAAGGAAGGAAGGAAGGAAGGAAGGAAGGAAGGAAGGAAGGGTATGGCTAGGTACGCTTTCTCCACCTAGCAATTACACGAGAGGACCTTGCGTTCTATTCCTAGAAATAGCGGACCTTTTATCTGGCGGAGCATCCTTGAAGGGGACGTTAAGAAAGCTCATTTTTGGTGTGTGCGTTACTCTTCCAGTAAAACAAATCTGCAGATTTGAGCCAAAGCAGAGCTTCGTCACGAATGAAAAAAAAAATGCAAAGTTGATCATACGCTTGATGCGACAGATATCCTTTAGCAGTATTGTAGTAGAACGGAAAGTCGAGCTAGTTGCTACGTGATTCTTCACCAAAAACAGCCCAGGGAGAGAGGACAGAGCAAGAAGATCAGTGCCGCTCCTATCTAATTGCTCCGTCCTTTGTCCCTGGGCTGTGTTTAGCGGTATTGGTTGTACCATCTTCGCCAAAAGTGACCAGGCTACATGGTTTGCTTGTCGTTCGCATTGTGGAGCCTTAGGGCTTCCCCAAAAGTAGAAAGGTCTTGAAAGGTGAGTGCAAGCGTTTTAATTCTTCTTACCTTACAGAGGTTTATCGCTTCAAGGGCGGCATAAGTGCTCCACTTTAGGACAGAAGCAAACTGTGCACCCACCCTGTTTATGTTTCACAGAGGCGTACATTTCGGTTTTACATTGATCGCCTTCCCATTGTGTCTGAATTTGAATTCGCCGTCAGCGCGCTGCTGATGAAGCTTCAAGTAACCAGGATAAATGATCCCCTTTCACACACAGCGGTTCATGTAAGAAGTTCAAATGCGCCGATATAAATATACTAGTGGACTCATTTTTTTTTCGCCACAAAGACAACCTGACCCGCGAAGTCATGGACGTTTTCTACACTCAGAATAAGAGCGTAACATGCATTAGTGATCCTTGTGTGACTATGTCTAAGAAGGAAGTGAGGTATGTTGATGGATTCCCCGGGGGTCACACAGGTATTAAGGGACAAAAAAGCGATCACAAGACAAGCGCGTAAGAGAAGCTATGTTGCCTCACACTTGTCACAGCTTCAATCGCGTCGGCGGCGTTTTGAAATGCTTGTTTGACTTTTGTCTGCCGCCGTATTTGTATGTGAACCGTTTATGCAATAAGATGAGTCTGTGTTTCCTTCTACGTCCCGTCTGTGCTTGTGCTGTTGCCTGGCGCATGCAGAGTGAATGCTTACCAACTTCGCCCAAATTTGAGCTTTAACAAAGAGAACAACACTGTAGCTCAGTAAGAGCATGAGCGTCAAGCATACAGGTGGTGACTCGCCAGACGCTTTTGCGCACATCGGAAGCTGGTAACTTCAAACTACAGACAGAGGTTATCTCACACTGGTAAATAGTTTTAACAAATTGCATTGCTCACAGTATGATGAAAAACATATTGTGAGTTAAACGAGTTTCTTTAGACCGAAGTTTGAAATACAGAATCCAAAGCCAGAAAAATGTTATAAAATCAGAAAGAGGCGTCCGCGCGGTCGTCGCCGCAGTATACAACAGCACTTTACTTTCTGTGGTCTGCATGGGGCACTGGATCCATTGGTTTTATTTGTAGGATTCTTACAAAATTTGCATAATGGCGGCGCTCCGGCTTCGTCCGTGCCTTCCCAGCGCTAAGCTGCAACCTGGGAGCGTTTGTATATATATACGTACACACATGTAGATAATAGCAGAGAGTGGTACCATTCTAATGTGCTTCCTTTATGCTTAACCTATTCAGGCTAAAATGTCCTAGCAAATTTTACTTCGGCAATAAGGATGTACGAAATATATTCGCTTAGCCAGCACCGTGGTTCGTCTGTCCTGCATCGTTCCTTTTATCGGAGAGTAACACCATGAAAAATTTTGCGGCCTTGCTCCTCGCAGCTCCTCCGCGCCGAACACTGCGTTTTCGTCGCTAGACGCTGGTGCTGACGTTTCGTTCGAAGCTAGGCTTTCCTGGGACGCTACTACGCTGGCGCCAGCACGGAAAAGCATCTCAATTTCCGTGTGACTCTCATGCTTGATATGCAGTGCCGTCTGGCTGGCAGGACATCATCGTGACAAGTGAGGAAAGATCCGAAGCAAAAAAAAAAAAAAAGGTACGCTTGAGTTGACAACGCGCTGTTCGATAGCGACTCGGGAAACAGAATGACGCGAGCGGTATCTGAGGTCACCGCGCTAGAGATTGAAATGCATGGTCTAACCGCGCCCAGTTATCCGCCCCTTTTCCGCTTCCTGCATCTGGTTCGGGACCGTAAGTACTGTACATTGTGTCACCCTCAGCATCCAAAATTTCAGCAGCTGGTGCGAAAACAGAATTGGGTCTTTTGATTACGAGCTCTTTGGCTATAAAGAGACATACCTGCACAGTAAGCAGGCAGAGATAATTAAAAGAGGATGAACTATTCGACGTCGCAGAAAAACAATACAAAACTGAAGTTTTTAAATTCTATTTTATAGACCTCTGATATTTTTAGGAAGCTAAAACACAGTCACTATTCTCTTAATTTGTTTTCGCAAGGTTTGCTCCGGAAATGATGATAACGGATACTTTCGGTCGACTTGCCTTCGCTGATTCTTTTCGCCGGTGAAAAAAAAAAAAAACACTTTGGAGTAGCGATGTCTGCCCTTCCATCCTAGCCGCAATTAGCTTCATAAACCAAGTGAAGCCTCTGTACTGTAACGACCATGGACTGAATGTTAGCACGTGCGCCCAGTCAAGCATTCAGACGCAGCGATGGCTTGAAAAAGGCAAACATGAACGAAAGAACTTGGCTGCTGGCAGCCTCTTCCCTTGCGGTCATTTCGATCTATTTCTTTCATTTAGAAAACTGCAGGCGGCTATCGGATACCGGTTCATTTCCTCAGAGCGTATTCAGCCTTTTCGTCTTTTTTTGTTCTCGCGCATGTCACTTCACTCGGCATAGTTAGCGCTTGCTGTTGCTTGCCAGGTGTCCACACTTCATATGTGTCATTTCACTCCGTTATTGTGTCGAATACCCATAAATGCTCCCGTTATCTATCGTGAGCGGGTGCCATTGTTTTCCACTTTCGACGTTGGCCCTTGTATGTAGCTAAGACAACTACGAATCCTTGCGGAGGATACGAGCGGGGCGTTAGTCTTTGTTTCATTTGTTTTGACCAGTCTACGCCAGTAAGGCAGGTCTTATAAAGTCGTTATATTAGACATGAGCGCAAGGGAGATTCGGAATATAACTTCAAGCACACACACATCACATATGCATTGTTGCCAACCTTTCTTTCAGAATGCTTTTATGCGGAAGCAGAAAAGAAACTTACACTTAGTCCCAGACATGCAGATGACCTCTATAAAATTTTGCCACTCTCCGTGCGCAGTGAACATTTTTGCAGACTTAAGCTGGAATGGCAGAAGACTTTTTTAACACGATACGCAGGCCTCCAAAAATATACCGTTCAGTCGTCTCAGTCATCTCTGCTGCAATGTTTATTATATTAATGCAAGACTGGCTCATTGCTGATATTAAGATGGTGCGCTAAGTAATTTGATGGTTTTAGCAGATTTGACCTCATTTATGATTTAAATGAGCGCGCGTCACAAGCTGGTATTAATTGTGCAAAACAGGTGTTGCGCTGTGTGCTGCAACACAGGCCGCCTCGTGCTAGGGCTATTTCCAAGCTGCTTACGCTCCCGTCCTGTCACAGCTCTCATTTTACCTGGCTCATGCACTCTATGAGAGGAATGGCGCGGCAGGGTAGGACTTGGACGAAAGAAAGAAAACACACACGCTTGCTTACGTTCCAAGATCTTACCTGGGCGCTTGCATGTGTGTTTTATTTCTTTCGTCCACATCTTTTTGCTGCGGCATAATTCCTCGCAGAGCATGTCGCGCCAATTTGCCCAAACCTTTACGCTAATCATGCACTGTATCGGTGTACAGGTTTGGTTTGAGTCGGTTTACCGTCTCAAAGCGATTCAGGTGATGACGGATGCCGTAATGGAGGGCTCCGCATAGTTTCTACCACCTGAGGTTCTTTAACATTTATTTATTTATTTCATTTATCCGCTGCACTGACGCTGCACTGTCACAGGACAGTTTTTACCAATTTTTAAACAAGGTGACCCTCTTTCGGTCTATAACTACCGCGTAATTTCTGTTATCTTCCTCTGCAAAATGCTCGAACATATAGTTGCCGCATATGCATCTCAGACTTCTTGTATGAATGCAACATGTTGTTATCATTTCAGCATGGGCTTAAAAAAGGGTTTTCTACAGTCACTCTGCTTTTAACGGTTGTCCATTGCCATTTTTTTTTTGTTCTTGACAAAGCAGGTCAGGCTGATTTAATATTCCTATATACTTCAGTAAATCTTTCGGCCGTGTGCATCGTGACAAACTTATTCTGAGATTAGAGTCACGTCGGCTTCCTCAAGTTCTCGTCGCCTGGGTTTCTGCTTAGTTGACCGATCGCACACAGTGTGCAACCATTGACGAACAGAGCTCTCAAACTCTCCCTGTCACGTCAGGAGTACCGTAGGGAAGCGTCTTGGGGCCCCTTTTGTTTATTGATATTCTTTAATAACATCGAAGAAGTTATTAATGAACCGCTAAAAATTCGTTAGCTCGCAGGCGGTTGTATTAATTTTAAAGAAATTAACTCTCAAACTGATCAAATTCTACAAAATTCAGCCTTAAATTCCATAGGCGACTGGACGAATAAATACGGCATGAAATTAAACTTCGACAAATCAGTCGTCCTTTGCGCCTCGAGAAGAAAACGCCCTCCTCATTTAACATAAGCCATCAAGGACAGTCATCTTACTGAGGTTAATGAATTCAAATGTTTGGGAGTGACCGTAACATGTGATCTCAACTAGAATACACTTATTAACAATATCTAATCATCAACCTTCCGAAAACTATTTACTACGTCATAAGCTTAAAGACGTGACATCTCAAGTTAAATACCTAGCATATACTTCTCTGGTACGTCCTTAACTAGAATATGCTTGTATATCGTGGGACCCCTTCACTAAAAACATTATTGACATATTAGAAAGAATCCAGCGCCGAGCCGTTCGCTTCATATATTCTCTATACGGTCGCACAGTTTCCGTAACTGCTTTAATGGCATCCAACCAAATTCATACACTCCATTCAAGACGCAAGTTCTTGCGCCTAAAATTTCTTTACCAATTATTAAGCCGAAAAGTAGCTCTGGACCCCAACCTATTTTTAACGCCCCTTACTACAAAGCAGACACGACATACTCATTCGCTTCGTTTAACGCCCTACTTCGCAGAGAGAAACGCATTCCAATATTCCCTTTTTCCTCGAAATGTAACTGGTTGGAACAATTTATTCGATAACTGTCTTCTCTGTTCGAGTATGATTGAGACATATTTTAAACTGCAGGGATGAACGGCCAAACCATGTTTGCCTATCATTATTTTTTGTGCGTGTATTTCACGCCTGTATGTTACTGTGTGTACTTAGTTCCCAAACTTTATTGTTTTGAAGAATTTTATGCCTGTGCTTCTGTACTTGACGCTTTTTCTTCAACGTTACATAGTCCCTCAGTATCTTTTCTACTGTATAAATCTTTCCTGGTATCTTCCCAGTATTTCCCAGTAGAATTTTATGCCTGTGCTTCTGTACTTCGCGCTTTTTCTGCTGCGTTACATAGTGCCACAGTATCTTTTCTACTCCTACGATATTCCACTTCCTGCGCAGCGATTTTTGTATTTTTGTGTTTTTATTTTTTATGTTTGCTATAAAACTGTTTTCTTTTTGTGCTTCGTGTATGCCCTCCTGCTTGGGCTTCGAACTGCAGTATTTCGTAAATAATCAGGTTCTTTGACATGCTCTGACATTGCGCGGTACACGAGACTCCAGCATTCCGCCTCCATTGAAATGCGACCGCCGAGGCCGGGATCAAACCGGCGTCTTTCGGGTCAGCAGCCGAGCACCATAGCGACTCAGCTACCGCGGCAGCACTATCGATGTACACTTTCCGCATAATCGCTCCTGAAGAAGCGTAATGGTTAGCACAGGTGCGGCGAAATTTAATGCACAGCCGAAAACACATAGAAATAGGTATGAAGCGTTCTCTAGATCGCGTACCACGTATTTGAGCGCGAGTATATCTCTGAAGCCTGTCTAAATAATTTATGAGCATAGCAAAGACACCGGCTAAAAGAGACCTATCTATCCCAATATCGAAGATGGTGGCTCGTGGGGAGTGCAACGTCCCGTAGCGGCACATGGGCTATGAGAAATGCCATAGTGGAGGGCTCCTGAATAATTTAGACCACCTGGAATTCTTTAAGGTGCGTTGACGTTGCGAAGCACATAGGCACCTTTTGCATTTCTCCTCCATCGAAATTAGCTTGGGTTCGATCTCTCTAATTTGGGATCAGGAGACGAACGCCAATGCCACTGCGCCATGGCGGCGAAATATAGAAGATTGATTTGGTTTATCAGATTTAACGTCCCAAAGCGACTCGGGCTATGAGGGACGTCGTAGTGAAGGGCTCCGGAAATTTAGACCACCTGGGGTTCTTTAACGTGCACTGACATCGCACAGTACACGGGCCTCTAGCATTTCGCCTACATCGAAATTCGACCGCCGCGGCCGGGATCGAACCCGCGTCTTTCGGGTCAGCAGACGAGCGCCATAAACACCGAGCCACCGCGGCGGCTCCAAGATAGAAGAGGAAAGATGTATTGGGAGGCATTTTTTCTATTTTGATATTACTTTCTTCCGTTTGCGCACGCACGCACTTTCTGCGAACATTTTAGAGCGAAAACGTAGTTGTACTTGGTACAAGTGCACACGCAATGCGTAAACGTCATACAAAGCTTGGCAGTCCACGAAACTTCTTTTGTTGCTGCGCGGCACAAATTATTTCTGAGCCGCTAAAACCACCGATATCGCTAGCCACTTTTTCAGTAATGGCAGAAAGCATGAAATATCCTAAATATGCATATATTTAATCTTAAAACAACCGGGCCACCAATGCATTCGTGGGAGCGGCAGAAATGGCTCGAAATCTCTACATTTATGCAGATCCTCGCTGGTCGCAATGCTGGGTCGTCGTAAGAAATGCAATAAAACATTACCGGGCTACTATCAAACGCGCTGCTATTATCCACCCTAGCTCTTCGATTAAAGCCATCTTGCTATGAATGATAAATGAAGCGGTAGGAATTAGTCGCCCAGAGCCAGAATTTCAACAAATAAACAATGATCTACAATATCTTTGCTCTTTTCTGTTCCTAACTTAACCCAAACTCCGCTTTCATGTTACAATTCCCGTTCGTACTGCTAAAACAGAAAGAACACGACCGAAAAAGTTCAATCATTATAAATTATTCCCCAGGCGTAGGTGAGTCCACGCAGTGATTTATGATTACTTAAGTCGGATACAACTCAAGAACACAGCGGCGAGCGTCTCTCAAAGGGGTCCCTCCAGCCAATGGCGTGGACCGTTTGTTATGACACCGTGTTTAATTCCCTAGCATGACGTCTCAGCTTGCTGCCAGGTGTCTCCGCGAAATGGGATTAACCGCAATGTCATAAGTATCGGTCGTCGCCATTGGCTAGATGAAGAACACACAACCAAAATTTGGCGGGAAGGTGACAGAAAGACACATACTTTCAACATTGTATTTCGCAAAAGCAGATAATACGCATTTACAGTCGGCAAACAATAACGTACGCAGGCGAAAATGAATGGCGGTGAACAGTATCTCGATGGGTTGTCAGCAGCAGTATAGCGATGTTCAGTTGATTAGTTGATGACTCACGAGTGATGAGTTTTTCTTTAGTTTTCCTATTTATTTACTTACATACCAAAGGAGCTCGCAAGGGCATTACATATATGGATGGTAGTTGAACAAGGAGCAACGAAGATGTTCACTGTGCAGGCAAATATGAAAATTCAATAAGCCGTCACCAAAGATATAATTGCCATCATCATGGATGTCGTCACAACACTGTATCAACGGAGTCGTATCTGGGATGAGAGGTCCGCACATTCGACCTTAATTCGTCGCTTTCTTCCTCCTCTCAGAAAACAAAAATTATGTGCCACTAACCTGCTTCGAAAGATCCTGCTGTGCCTGCACCGTGCTTGCGCTCAATTCTGGTGGGGGCGGAGGCGAGTGCTGATGCCTCCACAAATTTAAACTCTGTCCGTGGATGTTGTTCCGACCTCATTGCGCATCGTGCGGCGAATAACTATAAGGCAGTCGCCACAGCGCGCGCACGCCAGAAAACTGCGCTGCGCATAGCACTAGGCGTGGTAACTCCGCTGGTTGGCTCATACAGGGTGATAAACGGAAAGCGTCGCGCGGAACTTGTCTTTGGCCCCCCACAAACTACCACACGCAACAGATTTCACTCACGTTTCTAGCGTCGCCTGCGCCCTTTTCCGTTGCTCTACCTTGGATGTAACCTTTTTTTTTCCCGCCAGGACCGCGGGAGGGTGGAGTCACCCGAGGCACGCCCGCGTGACAAAGTGGGCTCATCAAACCTGATGAGCACTGAGAGTTAGTATCTCCGCCTTCGTGCCCGTCTTACGCCGCAACTGATGTTCTTTCCTGTCCTAAGCGGTGGCGAAACGAGCCAAGTAGAAAAGAACGTTTTCGAGAGGCTAACGCGCGGTGAAACTGCTGCTGCTGTGAAGGGCAACTAGAGGTGCGCCACAAATGAAATCTTGCGCCCTGCTGCGCGATCCTTCGGCTGTGTGAAGTTGGGCCAAGCCAGATGAAATTGAGGCTGGCTGATCGTTGTTTTCTACTGTATCTTTTTTTTTTCGAGTAAGATCGGGATCGGAAGAAGGCGAGCGCTCAGGCTACTTTAGGCGGCGAAGCCACCACATTCAGTTAACATCGTAATGTTTCCTGTCTACGCTGCTTTGCTGCCTCATGTCTAATGAGCGCGCCGAGGGCCAGCAGAGCTGCCGCCCAAACGCGTGGATGTGGACCTTCGTGCGCTCTGTGCGGAATTTTAAAGCTGTCCTAAAGCGCAGCCGTGGGCACTGACGGTGGCCTCGACTACGTGGACGGAGACGTGGCGGTTTATGTTCCCTCAGGCAGCAGTGAACGGGTTCGTCATAGTTGTGCTCCCGAAAAAAAATAAACAACAGCAATAAATTGTTGAGCAGAATGCCTGAACTGTGGCGATAACGTAGTTGGATTCTTAGTCGCCATTTATATGTTCATCCATTATTTAAAGACACTTCCTCGTTTTTCTCCGTCCTAAGAAAACTAAAGGAGACAGGGCAAAATGCAGCGAAGGAGCGGCCTGAAGGACCTTGATTTATATAGATTGTACTCCGCTCTCAGCAGTTAGAGGAGAAAACAGAAAAAGAAGCAACAGAAAAAACAGCGGGGACATTAAGGCTTCGTCTTAAGAGTGTGACGCGACAGCTTCGATGGGCCAATGCCCATGTATGCGGAATTGGTAGTTCTCGACCTTACATTCATACATTCCTGGGCGTCCTGATACCACTCCTGGCGCAGTGGTATGTCGGCTAAGCGACGCGCCGCTGCCCTGCGATGGCAGGTGCGGCGACCGGCGAGGATTTTGCGACCCAGGTTGCTACTCCCGAGCAACCTCTTGCGGCCAATCATTAATTCTACTGCCACCTGCCACGGTGGTCAGTTTGATCGCAATCTTCTGGTGGCGACGTTGTGATGTCGCCACAAGTTCACATGACCTTAGTGGCCTACCTAGGTTGTTTCTCCGGGCACATCTGAGGGGGGGGGGGGGGGCTTCTTTCTCTCCCTCCGCCTCAAGGCGCCACATTTTGTGTGCGTGCTCAGGCCGCTCCGGCTGCGAGGCTTAAAACGGTCGCCGACGTCGGACAATTTTTTCCCACAAGGGGGTACTAACGCTCTCACGTAAAAATACTAATTGAAACGTCCGTGAGTGCCAAGTCCGATATTATAATCGCCCGGAGAGACGAAAGTAACAATAACAGTTACGTCACTGGGAAAATAAGGCTTAACACCTGCGCTAGAAGTGGGGAGTATTTGTAAATACCTCCTGAACGCAAAACTTCCGCACGTTGGCGCGACAGCAAAGAATTCTGAAGAAGCATGATGCTTAAAACCCTGCAAGCCATGTTTTGTTTTTCCATATGTAGTCTGTGGCTCGGTAGTATTCATTATGTAGTCTTGATTCGTTCAAATCTGCACATTTCTCGAACATCGAATAATTCTCCGGAGTTTTTCTGACTGCTTACGCCGCATGTCTAGACTTTCATGATTGCTGACGGTAAACGACCGGATAATTTTGCCTCGTGCGTTCATGAAACCTAAGGCTTATATTGCTTGCATTCCCTTTATGAGGAATCCGAGTTCCTTGCGCTAACTACGTCATCCGTCTGCAGTACTTCCGTAAACGATCTGCCCAATGTTGTTTGCTGCTCCGAAGTCCACGCTATCAACTTCACCGCTGGCACTTAACCCTGTACAAAAACGAGACATCCGCACGAGCTTGTTTGGTGCTTGCTACCTATAACCTCGTATCACTGAAAGGCAAGAACTTCCACCGACACAATATTCCAATACAAAATAATGCAGAGAGTAAGTCAATACTGCGGCTGGTCTTAGAAGTTTTTCAACTTTGTCAGTATACGAGAGGTGTTCATAAAGATTTCCCCTGACCCACTTCTACTAATGGCAGGATGCTGATAATGCGCAGGTGTAGTGATACACGTCTCCATTTATTACATGCCAATGTGCAAGTCTGAACTAATAAAGGTATTTTTATAGGTGCTGAAGAGGAGTGAACTGTGATAGTTTACACACTTGAATACAGAGCAGTCATCAAGTTCTTTTACTTGAAAGGCCGCACTCTATGGCAGGGGTTCGTTGCGATGAAAGTTGTTTTATGGGGAGAATTCCCCATGATATGATGTAGTGAAGAACTGGCACCGTCAAATCATAGGTGATCGGACTTCCGTGGAAGCTGCTCCAATTATATGGCGAGCCCACTCCGCTATCGATGAACACGCCTTCCAGCAAGTGGAAGCCGCCATTTTGGAAACTAAGCGCTTATATAACCATTCCAGGCGTAGCCCGAAATGTCAAGATTAGTGTGGCGTGTGTGCTAAAAATTATTCAAAACAATATTAATTTGCGTAAAGTATCAGCTCGCCGGGTTCCCCGGCTGCTCACACCTTTCCAGAAGCAGTAACGAGCCGACTGTTCCCTGGCTCCTCTGACGATGTGCCATGGAAACCAGGAGGCCTTTTACAACAGTCTGATCACACCGGATGAAAGCTGGGCCCACCGCTATGATCTGGAGACGAAAGTGCAGTAGATGCAATGGAAGCATCCGAAGTGACCACTTCCATAGAAGGCACATGCCCAACCATCCGCTGGCAAGGTCATGCCCGCCGTCTTTTGGGGCCAGCATGCAGTAGTCTTGATGAATTTCCTAGCAAAGGGTGCACCACGAGTACTGTGGCATACTGCGCGTCACTCCTGCGGAAATTTCGAGCGACCACCAAAAGCAAGAGACGCGGCATATTCACCAAAGGTGTCCGCCTTCCGCCCCATTTCACAACTCACATGTTGCCCAGATTGAAGCACGCTGGTGCGGTTTTGAAACTCTAGCGTATCCCCCTTATTCACCCGATCTGCCACCAACGGGCTTGCGCCCCTTTCCGACAATGAAGTCATTTTTGAAGGGAAATGATTTCCCAGATGGTCAGACTGATTTCCGAACTCCCAACGTGGCTTTTGGAGACACCTGTCTACTTCTACAAACGAGGTGTTTCCTGTGGCATATAGATATGGGAGAAATGTGAGTCCCTGGATGGAATCTATGCAGAGGAAGACTGGAAAATGTGCTAAGTTTCGTTGCTCTCCGTCCACAGGAAGTGGGTCAGGGGAAATATCTATGGAACGCCGCTCGTATATATATATGTTTTCACTACCGTTGATTTTCTGTCTGCAACGCGTGTGTGCACTCGTACTTATGAACTGAGTGCGACATCGTTGTGATACATATCTTGCATTGCACAGCTCCGACATTTTCGTCTTTTTCTACGTGCCAGTCATGCAATCTACTCCTTAGTTGCTTAGAAGCTCTTTGGTCAGCAAGGATTTAATTCCTTATTTCTTTTGACGTGATAGCGCAAGGAGCTCATTCTGATGAAAACCCGGCGTCGGCCGTCGTTCTGCGTCTTCAGCAGAAATTTGAAAATTGAAAAATTGGCCTTTAGGGAAAGTAAATGGCGCAGTATCTGTCTCACATATCGACGGACACCTGAACTGCGCCGTAAGCAGAAATTTCAAATGAAAAAGAAATTAGCCGGCATTTGGGTTAAAACAAAGGCTGCCAGGCTGCCACGCAACGCATAGGCCACGAAGGGTCGTTGGTTCAAGTGTGTTAGAGTGCCACCTAATGAACGCATTGTGCTGTGTATGACATGGTAACTTGCGTTTGGAATGTGTACTGATGTTATAGTAATTAAAAAGCAAATATAAATATGCAAGTTAGGCGTCAGAAAATTCGCGGAATGGAAATGGGTTTTATGGTGCTTCAGTGTACTGAAACAAATTTAGTGTATGCGTATGAGAATGTAGTGGCGTAGTATGTCGTGCATTATAACCTAGACAGTGATTTATAATCAGTGATTATTCATTCGTGATTGGTAATCTATAATGTAATCTGAAATTATGACTGTAATCGATGACCGTGATCGATAATATGATTATGAATTGGTAGTCAATGAGAAAAGAGAAATCAAAGGCATAAAAGGATAAAAAAAGTAGGAGGGGCACTATCGCGTCTACTCTTAAGGTGAAGCTTAAGCGTCCTACTAATTTTTTTCTGTGCATGTGGCCAGAGAGTCCGTTAGGGCTGCGAATATATCTCCCCTCTCACCTTTGCAGCTCACGTGGCTCTCTTGCTACTTAACGAGATATGATGTGGCAGCTTCTGTCAGACACGCATCTAAAGCATAAAGATAACGCAGTCAGAAATGTGCGTGGCGTATTGTTCGGCTCTCGGCGCGGCATTTCGACGCTCGTTGCGAATGCACTCTGTTGCTTTCCTTAATTGCTCCTTGTGTCGCGTTCAATGACACCAAGGGCGTCACTCCCTCGAGGCGGCGCAGTGGCGCCAACTACTGTGCGCGCGCTGACAACGTCACCCTGTGGCCCGCGCTCCGCCAATAGTCGGTGGTCTCAGCAGAGGCTCTAATCCACTTGTATGGCTTCGCTCCGCAAATTCCCGGCGCTGGCTCGGCAGTCCTCGGAAGGGGCGCCGGGCTGTTATGCAACTCCGTAAAGCCACTCCGGCCTCAGCGAAGTGCAGAAACAAAGAGGAAAGCGGTTTTGAAAGGTTTTTCGCCCCAAATTGCAGGCTGGTCGCATCGGCGATGCCGGTGATGCGCCGCTATGTGTGTGCGCGGAAATCGATATCCGCAAATGGCTTTGCCCTAGTGCCACGAAATTCGTGCCTGCCAACTGTTTTGCTCCCCGTGTCACCCTGCATCCATTATCGTCCGGTCGTGACTGCATGGTCGTGGACTCAGCGTGACGCCACATTTTGCGACGTAATACCCCTGCCACACGGCAAATTTAATGTCATTCCCATCCAATGACATTAGCATTTAATGCCATTCATCGGCTGCTACACGGGAACATTTAATGTCATTAGGTTGGAATGACATTCGCCATCGAATGAGTTTGGGGAACTCATTCGCATTCGATCTCGAACCGAATGTGTACTCTGGACACCAGATACGCAGCAGAAACAAGCGACGAAAGAAAATAGCATGCGCACTGTCAAAGTTAGAAATTATATTTATTTAGTTCTGCTAAAGAAATATTACTTTTGGTGCGAACCTCTTGACACTAGAAGGTGTCGTGGATAGCTGTTACTCTCGGTCCCAGCGGCTGCCAACGGCAGCGGCCGACCTTGAAGCAGGGCTTTTGCCGTGACCGTCGATCATTTTGGGTTGCGTGTTTCTTGCTGGTTGGCGTTCCATGTTCGTTTAGCTCGCAGTTACTTCAAGATGTAACTGAAGACTTCACCTTTTTGAATTTCCACGCTCCGTGCGCCTCCGCGCGCAGCCGCGTCAGCAATTTTGTTTGTTTACGTTTATCGGATTTGTGGTTGACTTTGCACTTGGCTTGGCTTTGTATGGCTAAAGTGCAGAAATGTTCTCACCCGCTTTTGAAACACAACAAAACAATTTCAATCATCTTTTATGCGCGCCGATGTCTTTCAATTGTATTATTTTTTTTCTCTTATCGTCACTGCCATTATTTCGAATGACATTATTTTTTACAGTGTAGCACTGAAGGAGACCGAACGACATTCCATGCATCGAATTACATTCGGTTAGAATGACATTAAATTTGCCGTGTGGCAGGGGTATAAGCTTCGAACAGAGGAGGGCTGATCCTGCGATTGCACCCTCAGTGAATTGCTGCTGGATAGCGTTAGATAGCCGCCTCTGTTTTCTCACAGCCATCCTTTCGCTAAAGGCTGACCTCAATGCCACCACGGAACAATGGCGACTTTTTAAAGAGGCTTTTCTTGGATGGCTTAACCTTTTTAATATTCATAGTGGGGTCGGCATAAAAATATTTATAAACGCGGATATTATGTGCACAGTGGCATTTCGGCACCAGTGGCAGAAGAAACATGCGGCTTTCAGCAAGTTGCAATGTTTTCCCTGTGGTGCTTTTTTTATTCCGGGAACAACTGGTGCAAGAAAATGAAAATCGGGAAGGTGATAATGGTTTGGTTTCTTGTCCACTTAGAGTGCGGCAGCTCATAGCAGGTTGCGTCCGTCCAACTGCTGATTTTTGTCTTTTGCTGAAGTGTTTCTGCCCCAGAAATTGTCGGGTAGGTACTCCGAACGAGCTAGCAGCTCGAGTGCGGCGCCTCGCGGAAGGTTAGTTTAGTGCGAACGTATGCTCGCAGGCGCACGAACTCCGGCCACAAATCCAGTCAACCGATCTTACGGTCCAGAGGCCTTGCCTGGCCACAGCGACGCCACGTTTAGTTTATTGTGTGAAATTAAACAAACAAATAAGTAATCAATAAAATGAACATTGCCGCGATTAGGATTCTAATCCGCGGTGGCAGATCAGCTCCGCTGAGCGATCACGCCTCGTGCTCAAGTGCAACACATTCTCGAGCTGTGTATTGCACATCGTCGCCTTCATCAACTTCCACCTGCGGCGCGAACAGATCAGATCATCTTAACCATGATCAGAGCTTAACCTGAGCCTAATATCGTCGCCAGAAGGGCCGCCGATCCACAAAGCAAAACCATGAGCCAAACAGGCTAAACTTACACTTTCGCATGTCTACTCGGTTTAACTACGTTAAAACCCTATCTTTTTTTTTTCATCCCAAAGCCTGGTGTAATAGTTTTAATATGCAACCGCTGTGTCACGTGCAGAAAAGCATCACTCAATTGACACCCGAATGAAACGGAAGAATATGTCTGAAGACATGACTAGATTACCCGCTAATCACTGGTACCAAAATTCCGTGCAGTTAAATCATGTTTTAGCATGGCAAAAGAACGAAATGTGTGCATTAAGCGAAGCCCGTTTATGCTTATGCGACGCTGTGCAGCTTGCATCCCGCAAAGCGCTTTGTTTTCTGCCCTGAGTCATACTTCGTCTGCATGGCCTAATTCAAGAGGTAGCCCGTTGGCGCTGGATGGACGCATTGCGCGAGCACTGCTGGATTTCGAAACGCTGGGGTGATCATCTGCAGTGCTCCCGACGGAATGCAGTTACGCCGCTCGCATCTAGGCTGCAGACGTCATCAACAGTGGAGGGTGATGCGAGCGATAACAGCTGCCACCTGATGAAGTGAAAGCAGCGCATATTCCAACGACTGGTGCGCGCAGTGAGGAGATATATAATGCAATATATATAATACAATATATAAAGGCTAAGTTTTATGGTTTTATCTCTGACCATAGCTGCAATCTTCCCGTAAATGGTAATTAAAAGCGCGGGCTCCCCATTTCTGTGCGGTACTGCATATACTGGAGATTGCAGGAATACCACTCGGCTCATTCGTGCTGCATGCCGGAGCAAGGGCCCCACCTAACCAAGTATTATGAATTCTGGCAGAGACTCACGTGTATTTCACGTGTCTGAACCCTTTGTCTTCACACGTGGTTGGTGGACAAAAATGGTTGTCTGTCGCTGGATTCTACGCGCGATGGAAAAACGGTTTTTCCAAATCGGAGCTCCTTCAGTATTCAGGCGAGGTATAGGTTGGCGGAAGCCTTTGTGAAGTGAATTTCACAATCCATTTCGTCTGAGATACGAAGGACATAGTCTCAGCGGTGGTTGTCACACAAGCAACTTTTGAAGCTACAAGCTTGGTTAGGTGTAGCACCGGACGTACAATGTTGTCGTCTGAGGATGTTCGAATTTTATTGCAACGAGACGTCCATGAGGAATGCAGCTTCAGAAAAACGCTTCAGCAGAAACGCTAAATCTAAGTTTAGTTGCTGCTTCAATGCTGCAACATTGGTGGAAAAGTCTGCAATGTCACATCTTTGCATAGAGCAAATGGAGGCCGACTAGGGTCTTTTCTAAGCGTTTTACCCGTGATAAAGCTGGACACCTGGCCAGGAGATTGTGCCCATTGGAAAGCAGGTAGGTTCTGGGCGGTACCGGCATTCGAACCCAGTACTTCGCGCAGGCGAGGCGCATGCTGCACCACTAGGCTATTGCAAGCATCCCATTTCCTTTCTGCATCCGTTTTTTTCCCCGTAACAGCATAGCATCACAGCACGACCAATTCTAGAATGAATTTCAAGGAGCCTACTGTAATTTTACCCTTTAAATGCTATCTCCTGTTGATCACACGAGAGAACAATGTATTTCGAGCAGAATATCGCTGGCGTATTCTGACGTTTGATTCATACCTTTTTTTGAAGAAAACCCCATATTGAAGTTTTCTTTTTTTGAGAACCAAAGAAAAGTTATGATGACTACTATTTGTCGGTCAGCGATTGATTTGCTTTTGAACATCAGAATAACTACTATTGAGTTTCCTCTTTCCTTTTTAGCTTTTTATACGCGTCCAATCACTTGCAACAAGATGCTGCATAAGGGCTGGTCATCAGCCCGCGATGAAAACTTATTTGTTAGAATACTGCACCTCTTGAGATATTGAACCATTTGGCGTTGCTCCAGTGTTACCAAGCGCCAAGAACGCTCTCCCTTTGCGTCTAATCTGGCATGCGTGACGCTCTTGTTTGTTGCGCGAAAGTCAGGCGTTGCAGGAGCGCGAATGCCGCCTTCTATTTCGGCCAGTCATAGAGCTAACGGCTGCCGCCGTCACTCGGTTAGCGACTCCCCTTCGCGTGAATAGGGTAGTGCGGCTCGATAATTGAGCCATCGCAATCGACGCCCACCCTGGCGGTTTCGCTGGCAGCCTGAGGGAGGCTGTGATAGCAAAGAGAGCTCTATTACTGTGAATGGCCTACCAGAAGGCCGGGGTCATTATGCCTCACGAAGGTGCCAAGGGTTCAAGTGTTGGATTAAGGTTGCTTCTCTCTCTGGGAGAATGTGCCTCGCACTTCGCCCTCGAGGAAAACGTCGTTCAGTGAATACCTGACCAAACCAGTCACCGCTGCTCTCCTGTTGCGAAACTGTGCGAGCGGAGAAAAAAGCCAAGTCATTTAGACGCCAGCGCCGTCTATTTCCGCGCGAAGTAAAGGCAAGAAAAAAAAAAGAGGAAGGAAAGGAACGCGGAGAACCTAACCGGAAGAGCATACAGTACTGCTGATTTTTTATTTTTTGCTTTATTCAACCGGAAAATGCTTCTTCTGCTTACGAAGAAGCAGGATCTTCCTTGATTGTTCGAGCTTCTTCTGCACATGGTTCCATTCACGGCGTGGTCGTCCGTTAAGAGCGCAACATGAACAAAATGTAGGTAAACGCCCAGTGAATGCTGAAGTAGAACTGTATGTGATCCGCATAGTGCACTGATATGCCGCTTTGTATGACATCGGCATGACTTCAAACAGTTCAGTGCACTAGTACAAGCGGCAGTAATCCATTTTTGAAAGTGCACAATATGTTCGCGACTTGTCACTCAGCGTAGAAACGTTCAAAGGCGCAAACCCCAAAGACCCACCAGTTTTAGGCTACTCGGGCGCTTCTAAGCTCTCCTGACACTTTACAGACTTCATCAGTTTTGTTGATTGGCGGGTGCGAAACAAGGCACATCTTTGGTATTTGCTGAGATGTGCAGGCGGCGTGCGAAAAAGAGCACACTGATTAAAAGCGAGGGAAGTAACTTGATGGACACAGCGCATTTGTGAAAAATTATAAGATGATGTGCTAAGAAAAAAATGTAGGGGGAGCGAATTCAATATCGGATGGGAGATCGACAATATGACAGACTAACTTGAGCTAATTGGTGGGATCAAGAAATCGTTGTGGTCGGCCTATGTTGACGATCGAGGTGCGGCCTTGATGAAGCAATCGCTATCATCCTGAACTAGGGTCCCTGAATTATGCCGCAGGCTAAAAAAAAAGAGTCATCACGAAAGTAGCGCACCGGCGGCTGTACTGCGCTGTAGCAACAGTTAACATCCGTTAAACCAGCTGTTTACTCCGCCTGAACTGCCTCCGGAGTGAAACACAATGTTAAAACCCTTGCTTCGGCAGAGACTGGAACCGTTTGTACTTTCTCCCTCTTCGAGCAAAAGGAGTTGGAGAATGGCTCAGCCTCCGTCACTTGTATACTGCACAAAAGCTGCGGTCCCCTGTAACCTGCATCCCTCACAAAATTACTGCGTGTCTGTACGCTGGCTCTAAATAAAAAAGAAAATACCTGACCGGAAGGAGGGCAGTGATGGGTACAATTCGTCAAAAGCAAATAGCGGAATAGGTTTCGTCTGGCCCATGCTATGAGGCTTGCTGTGCATCTCAGGCGTCTAAAATGTCTCGAAGGCGAGAGGAACTCTTCTAAAACCTCCGAGGCTTCCACGGGTGCTACAGTAGCCCCACTACACGGTTTAGAAGCAAAACCCTCCGGCTTTTTGCTCTTCACAAATGTACCTCAGCAAACGCTATTAATTAGTGCTGTTCAGCGGACGCGTGCACTTGCATGCGTAAACTGAAGAGATAACATCTGCGAGTTGTCGCATTGTGCGAAAGAATTACAGTTATATCACCAAACGACAATATTTTATGCTCTTTGCTAGTGTCATTAACATTTTCATAAGTAAGATAAAAATAAAAATTATGTGGATTAGCCCAGATAATACAAGACATACAAAGCGAAAGCGAGATTGAGGTCTCCACTGACCCACGGAGCCGGTTGTGCGCCATTCCTTTCATGAAAATGAGGGGTCTTTGCAAAGTTGTCAACGCCACTCAACTCTATGAACTCCGTCGGCTTACTTGTTTTGTTTGTTTTTTCAGGAAAGGAAATGGCACAGTAACCGTCTCACTCGGTGGGCACCCGAACCGCGCCGTAAAGGAAGGGATAAAGGAGGGAGAGAAAGAGGAAAGAGAAAACTGAAAATCGAAAGTTGGATTTTGAGGAAAGGAGCGGCGGAACACCTGTGCCTTGGTGCTACTAGTGGCGCATGCGCAGTAGTGACTAGGGAGCGAGAGAGAGAGAAAATTGGCAGTGGCTTAGCTCCGCTATGCCAGGATATACGTAGCGAAATCTAAGGCATAGCATGGTTAGCCTTGGTTAATCTTGATTGCAAGTCCAGGGTAGTCTGGTTGTCTAGCTATGTTGTTGCATTAAAGGCGACACAACTGTGGCTGCAGCGCACGCAAGCTCTCCTTTTCAATCCTCCCACATGTTATCAGGTGTGCGACGCAGCTGGCGAAGCGAGCGGAGGCGAGAGCAACGACGAGGAACGCGGTGTGACGTCATACCAAACGGCGGTGGCGGCGAGCCGCGCGGTGTGCTCGCAGAGCACAGTAACCGTTTCACATATCTCGGTGGACACCCGAACCGCTCCGTAAAGGAAGGGATAGAGGAGGTAGGGAAAGAAGAAAGAGAAAACTGAAAATTAAAAGTTGCATTTTGAGGAAAGCCGTGGCGCTGCGCAGTGGCGGAGCACCTGTGGCTCGGTGCTACTAGTGGCGCATGCGCAGTTGTGACTACGGAGCGAGAGAGAGAAATGCGCCATGTGTCGTCACTGCTCTTCGCGCATGCGCACCACGGCTCTCCAGGAATCATGCGACACTGCTCAACCAGCGGCCAGAAAAGCTTTCGCTTTATAAGTCATCCCCATCAGCATTCACCTGAGCACCCTCTTAAGGCTGCAAAGGAAACCTGTACACCTTCCTCAGGAACATCGCAGTTAAATTCTTGCTCCGGGCTCCGTTTACTTCCGGTGTTTTCCCTAAACACCTTAGACTTTTGTACCTCGATTTGGATGCATCCACCTTCGATGGAGAAAGGTTTTGCATAAACGACCAATGGTCTGACTGCAGCGGAACATTTACACCGCAAAATGCTCTTTAATCTTCACGATCTTCGCGAAACGTATATCTGCAGATACGTTGCAGCGCCTTTACACGATGCATTGCACATTTCAGTGCGGGACGTGATCGTAAGTGAAGCTACGTTGTCTATTTAATGTGTGAATTACGCAACATAACGCCAACGCTTTACTTTCACGCAGAGCAAGCCTTCAACGTCGGCCTTTAACATGCTTTTGAATGGAGTCTTTCTGCGGCGCGCAGTACTCTTCTTTAGTCTCTCTTGATTTAATGAGTTGTGCAAACTCTACCGTTGCAGTGATCTGTGAATTACTGGCCGGCTGGATCGCTCAACTTCTCGAAATGCGAACAGGAGTGAGCAGTGAGAGTCAAACTGCAGTATTTATACCTATTGAACAGGAGAAGCGCCTATAAACATGATGGCATTTCGTCATAATCCCCTTCGACATGATTTTAACTGCACAGAGTATGCAAAGCGCGCGAATGTTAAAACGCCGTACGGAATCTATCAATTCTCCAAAACAGATTACAATGAGATCGACGCAACAACCGAAAGACGTTTATGATGAAAGCGACTTTCAACAGAACTGGTCGGCATTGTTGACGTGTTGTCTCCATAACGGCTCTTAGCTGCAAAAATTTTAAAATGTTCTTAAAGTCTTCCCTGTGGCGCCTATGCGCACTATATTCTATTATAGTAGAGTACGCGTACGCTAGTTGCCCGCTTTGTAATAGCCTGTGAATATAGTAGATTTTATTCCTGCGTATATGCGCTTTTATTAAGCAGCACGCAAAAAAAAAACAGCAGTCAACAGGTAACACGTCTGATTCCCGAGCGTCATCTCCGCGGATCTATGCTTCGGTCGAGCTCAGATTTTTTACTTCAAAGTTCTGTATCCAGGGAATTTTATATCTGCTAGACAAATTGCTGGACCTCCTTTAGTTCCAGCGATTTCCAGCGACTGAATGCGGCGAAATGGACAAGGCAGAAAGCGAAGACAGTGTCCTGTTGCAAGAACAAAGCAGCGGGCTTGACTGTTGTACTCAGCCCAAGGTCTGCACAAGATCGTATTGCGAGAATGAACTCCAGTAAAGTCACTTTGAAGGTCTTTGCTGCCATCACTGAGAAGGCGCCGCCATTCCAATTTAAGCATGAAGGCAGTTTCTCTGTGGAGGCGCACTCAGCGGTTTTAGTGAAGAAGTTTGAAATGTAGTGTAAGTCGATTACTGTCGGTTTAGGCGCTCGACTTGATGCATTTATTTACTCTGCCTCTTTATTCTGCCATTCTGATTCTTTTGGCACTTGTTGCATCGGACGTTCAAGGATTGTTAAAAGCTTTTCTCCGCCTGCAGGGACACAATAACAATGGTTGAATCTGAAGACTGGCCAGTTAGTTTACGTTCATGGGGTTAAAGATGAAAATAATTAAAGAAGGGATGTTATGGAAGGGAACTGGGAGTGTATTATGTACTTTTGTTCTCTTGTTTGTTAGTTTCATTCATTTGGTTCTTTCGGCTGCCCGGTAGGCTTTTGAAGATGCAGGATATAGTGCACGCACTTACTAATTCCTTTTTGCTTGCCGTTGTCATCGTTGCCTTGTGTCTTGTAAGCAGAAAAAAAAATATTGATCTACATGCAGTCGTAAATTTCGACAACCTACTGAGGGTAGGTCCATTGCGCCACAATTCATTATCGTGCAGTGTAGCTAATTCAAGAAGTGAAATAGCAGTTTACTTTCGCTACTATTGTATGAAGCAAAGAACAAATAGAAGAGACTGACTAATAACCTTTTAAGAATAAGAAGTTTCTAAATTAGAGAAGGCGCCTACAGTTTAAGAGAGGAACTTTCTTCTTTACCAACGTACGTTAAAAAGAATTGTCTCTATTCCAGTGCGCTTAATAAGAGTAAAATTGAATTACCGCTTCATCTTCTCTCACTCACGAGCCAATTCTTTAATTTCTTCTTTTTTGGCGCAGCGCGGAAGTATACAAAGTGCACTGGCGTTTGACGTTTACTCTGAAATAGCTGCACTGCCCCATAATGAACTGCGCCACACTGGATCTATTCTCAGGAACCCCTGACAATTCGTAGCTGTGCATGTAGATCAGGAAGTTTTATGATGCAGTGAACTTTGTCGCGGAGGCGCAGTGGAACCGCAAAAAAAGGAAACGGAAATGATTGAGTACGTGGGGTTGCATCCAATGTTCAGACGGCATTTTTGTCGGCAACGAAACCTGATGCCGATGGCGATCGTGGTGCGTCAAAACGCTTCCGGTGGACAAATGCCTCCACAGCGCAATAGAACTATAGTGAAACAGAAGTACGGCACAGTAGGAAAAACGGTGCCCGCTTATTCTGGGCGAGTGAAAAACACACCTTGTGTAGCGGACGGTCGTGCTGCATCCTTCTAGGCCAGCTGCAGACTTGTAATGTAAGGGCAACTTTTTCGTTTCGTTGGTCCAAATAATCTGCGCCGGATTCAAAATCAGAAATGGGAAATTTATTAGCATTGTTTAGAGTGCTCACAAGATTGATATACAGAAGGAGATCACTCATTCGACGACTGTATCACACAGAGAATAGCCATGAAATCCGTGAGACAAAGTGAAGCGCAGCAGGGAGCAAAGAAAACGCTACAAAGGAAAGGCGATAATGAGGTCGCAACCGTAATTACAACTTATTTGCAGGGCTTAGTTGGACGCAGAAGCTGCGGCAACATAAGGCAAGAGATACATTTGCAGCCGTCTTTTTCTTTCTGAAATACAGGCTAATGCATGCAACGCGGCTGTGCGTTCGACTGAGAAAAGCACGCAGTACGCGTTCTTCATCCAGGGATTGCATAATTTGCAGCCGATTTTCTCAAAGCAAGGCGCGCGGAGGAAAAGGGGTGCCAGAGCTCTATATAATGTTTACAATGAGTGCGCCACCTGGAGAACACAGCTTTTTATGGAGGAAAAACGCTAAGGCACCCGTGTGCTGCGCGATGTCAGTGCACGTTAAAGATTCCCAGGTGGTCGAAATTCGAAGCCCTCCACTACGAAAGTCGAAGCCCTCCACTACGGCACCTCTTTCTTCCTTTCTTCTTTCACTCCCCATTTATCCCGTCCCTTAAGGCACGGTTCAGGTGTCCAACGATATATTTTTATTTATTTATTTATTTATTTATTTATTTATTTATTTATTTATTTATTTATTTCCTCAAAGGTCTCGGTTGAGACATTACATGAGGGAGTGGACGGTATCTGGCAAACAATGGTAAAAAATGTTAAGATGAAAGGTTGGCGACGCTCCACTTGAATTCTAGTGGGTTGATGATAATGGCAACTTCGGTGGGCAGGTCATTCCAGTCTCGTGCAGTACGCTGAAAAAATGACTGCTGAAATGTCACAGTATGGGCTTGTAGGGGATACACTGCGTTACTGTGGCTGAACCGGGCGATGCGGTGGGCTCTTTTTATGTAGGGGTTATCAAGAGGCAAAGAATGGAAAAATTTATGAAAAAGGTTAAGACGTGCTATCTTACGGCGTGAGGCTAGGGGGGCAAGTTGATTCGAGCTTTTAGTGCTGAGATGCTTGAGTGGTAGGAATAATTTGACAGAATGAATCGTGTTGCGCGGTTCTGAACCAATTCGAGGGCGTTAGTAAGATTAACGTGGTGCGGATCAAAAATAGCGTTAGCATACTCAAGCTTGGGACGCACAAAGGTTTGAAAAGCAAGCTGTTTAATAGGGGGAGGAGCGAGTGAAAGGTTACGGCGTAAATAACCTAGAGGACAATTAGCAGAATTTATTATGTGATTAATATGACAGGTCCAAGTTAGGTCACGCGAGATATGCACACCAAGATATTTGAATGATTCGGATGTTCCAATCTGCAGGGTATTAATATTATTATTAGGCGCTACGTAATTACGACGACGGTGAATGGACAATAACACGGTTTTAGAAATATTTAATGACATGAGCCATGTTTTACACCAGTCCTGTATGCGAATAAGGTCAGTTTGTAATGCGAGATGGGCGGTGGAGTTAGTAATGCTTCGGTAAACGACACAGTCATCGGCAAAGAGTCGGATATGAGAAGAAATGTTACACGGTAGGTCATTAATATATATCAAGAAAAGGAGGGGCCCGAGTACCGTTCCTTGAGGTACCCCTGAGAGCACAGGTGTTAAGGATGAAGAGTGTGAATTGGCATATACGAACTGCTGACGGTTAGATAAAAACCCTCGAATCCAGTTCAGAACACGTGGATGAATATTAAGGCGCGATAACTTTAGTAAGAGACGACCGTGGGGAACCTTATCGAACGCTTTTTCGAAGTCTAAAAACACTGCATCAGTCGGGAGATTACGATCAAGGTTTAAATGTAAGTCGTGCAGGAAGAGTGCCAGTTGGGTGTCACAGGAATGATTCTTGCGAAAACCATGCTGGCTTGAGTGAAAAAAATGAACGGACGATAGGAAGTTAGCAATATGCGAGTATAAAACATGCTCCATTATTTTACTAGAAACGCTTGTTATGGAAATCGGGCGGTAGTTGCTCGGCGATGATCGGCTTCCTTTCTTGAAGACTGGGATGACCTTGCCCACCTGCCAGTCACGTGGAATCGAACCGGTGTTCAGGGATTCCTGGAATATGAGCGATAAGAACAGGCTACACGTATGTTTAGTATTTTTTAGCACTTTGGCGTTGATACCGTCCACTCCAGTAGATGACGAGTTCTTCAGTGACTCAATTACCTTGACTATGACGACGGGATGAAATGTGATATTTTGCATGAGCGGGTGCGTAAAATATGGTGGATCTGGAAGATTGTCAAGGGGTTCATTAGTAAAGACCGAACTGAATACTGTGTTAAGAACATCTGCAACCTCAGTGTCGGGAATAGGAGATCCAGAGCTACTGTTAAGTGAAATCTCATTACATTGATTAGGGCTAATGGTTTTCCAAAATCGTTTTGGGTTAGTCTGCAGCATAGATGGTAAAGTAGTAGAAAAAAACTTCCGTTTAGTCTGAGCGGTTAACTTGTCGTATTCTTTTGCGACAGCATGATACTTCTGCCATGTGGAAGAAGAGTTAGACAGCTTGGCCGACCGGAACAGGCGTTTTTTCTTATTATTGAGTCGTTTGAGTGATACATTAAACCATGGTGATGTTATTCTTTCTGATATAGTAATGGTTGGAATGTAAAGACTTATAAGCCGATGCATCTCTGTTTTGAAAAGTAACCAGTTTGACTCGAGAGAATGTAGTGGAAAGTTAGCAGCGAAGGTGTCGAAGTAATCTGATAATTCACGGTTCATGCTGGCATAGTCTCCTTTATCATAAAGCGTAAGTGTTTTTTTATTTTTTGTTTATTTAGTACGTTGCAATAAAAAGAAGTATGTATCGTCAAATGATCGCTGACACCGCGCAACAAGGTGATAGGAGTAAAATTATCAGGATGCGTTGTTAATACGAGATCTAGAACGTTGGACGAGTGGTCAGTAACGCGTGTGGGATCAGTGACGAGTTGAGTTTAGCCAAAAGTCATACACGTGTTTAAAAAATGAGACAGATACTGCGCCATTTCTTTTCCCCCAAAACGAATTATTATTACTATTATTATTATTGTTAGAACGCAGCTATGTCCACTTGTGGCGCTGAAGTGTACAAGTTTGGGCCAGGACTGGAGTGCTGCCGGAACACAATTGTATTCCGGCAGAATGTTTTAGCATTGAAATTTGGTGCGTAAATAAACGCGGTTCATACGCAGGATGACGCTTGTGACGCGATTGTTTCAGTACGGGGACTGGTATGTGGGGTTTAACGTCCCGAAGCGACATACGCGCTATGAGAAACGCAGCAGTGCAGGGCTCCGGATCAATTTGCGCCACCTGGCATCCTTTAACGGTCCGCTGATATCGCTCAGCACACGGGTGTCCTTTCCATTTCGCCCCTACCAAAATGCGGCCGCCACGATCGGGATTCCATCCCGCGACCGAAGGATCAGTAGCCGAATGTCAAAGCCATTGAGCCACCGCGGCTGCTGTGACGTGATTGTGGGACGTGATGTGTGCTTTAGGTGAGTCCATGGCCTTGTGTTAGCATGTGCTTGCGACGAGACTGTGAACAAGGTTAAAATGAATGGTATATGCAAAACACGCAAAATTATGTTAAACAATTTCAGGCAGTTCTCGCTGTAGTTTCAAAAGAGGAAGGCACATTGTGATATTCGTGGGCAAAATATATTCTTACTATGAATGGCAGCATTTTCCGGCCTCTCCCTGAGAATAATATCAACTGATTGTAATCATTCGATGGCTATACACAGTGTGTGCAGACTGACACAGCAGAACAGAAAGCATTTATTTGTCACTATCGGCGTTTATATTGATGAACGGCAATTTGCGTATGTTGCAAATCTGTTTTAAAAACTGTCAAAGAGACCGCGAAAAAAAAAAACTCATAATACTGAAGCAGAAGTTGCTAGCTAGTATTATTTAGGAGATTAGTTTCCATTGTTCAATTGCGCGCGAAAAAAACCTATTTGAAATTATCATTATGGGTGAAGTATGGCCAAATGTTAAGGATATATTGACATCTGCTTGATCGGGAGCACCTGGCAAAATGTAGACTATGTGACACAAGATAAGAATTTACGATGCAAAGTAGAAACCAGTGACACAAAAAAAAGAGTAGCTAGGAGCGATAACAACAGCGCGTAACGATAAACGAAACACACGGAAATATTAACAAGGACCCCCAGAAGGTGCACCCAAGTTGCAGAAAAAGACCGAGCTTAAATAACTTTTAATATCACTCACAAAAATGAAATGTTTCGGAATGATTTGATTTAATACTGCACAAAATGCCACAATGATATACCGGTTAATATAACAGAAAGATTACCATGATTAGTTTTAGCTTTCTTAGTAAGAGTATTGCCACCGTGGCGGCTCAGTGATCGTGGCGCTCGGCTGCTGACTCGAAAGACGCAGGTTCGATCCCGGCCGCGGCGGTCGAATTTCGGTGGAGGCAAACTTCTAGAGGCCCGTGTACTGTGCGATCTCAGTGCACGTTAAAGAGCCCCAGGTGGTCGAAATTTCCGGAGCCCTCCACTACGGCGTCCCTCATAGACTGAGTCAGTTTGGGACGTCAAACGCGTATATAAACAAAGAAAGCTAAACCAGAGTATTAGCAGATGAGAAAACTTTTTTCATTATCGTTGTTAGAATATTTGGCGGGGAAGACCTTATGATCTCTGCCACGAGGCTTAAGTCTTTAATTCAGACTAAACAACTGCCCAGTCAATACTGACGTCAGAGTCGATCGGAAAATGTGTCAAATGTTTTGTGTCTTCCTGCTGTACGGGCAGAATTTTCTGCAGTATTTCGCAGCTGCTGACGCCGCGACACAGCAGCTTCTGCTAGGATGACAAGCGACTGCGCAATACTGCAAAGGTGCCGTAATCATTAGAATAATTTCTGTTGCTTTGACAAATTTGTGTTCGAAAACATTCGTATGACGGCAGAAAATTTTGTTTTTGTTTTTGGACTTTTTCGTTAAGGTTGTTTAGATTGGAGTAATGTGGCATGCAAAGGGCAATGAAACGTGCTAAAACTGAAATGTCTGAGTGCTTGGCTTTAATGACGTTGCAGACTACACAGATCAACGAGATACCTGTTGGCCTAGGGAGGTGCACATTGAGAATATAGGAGAGTGCGGTTAGAATGTACACAGTGAGAATATATGGAAAGTGAGAGGGTATATACAAAGTGGGGTGCGAGTGAGCTTCAGCTATTACATGAATGCCAAATGGTATTTACAGTCATGAAACCAAGGTTGCAAATGAACAAGATGTTTATCTGAAGTTACTCAAAGGAAGCCACCACTTTGGAAACCGATATAAAATTATTAATGTTTGCTAATTATGGGGGTGTAAGAAAATAGTGATAAGGGAATGACGCATAAGTTCTGCCTCGTATAAATCTGTTTCCAACAGGTTTATTCGTCGAACGTTATTCGTGAACCATGTCTGAACAATAATTAAATCTGGATTAAGCTGATCTTGCAGTGCGCCAATTGATTTATGTGGTGTAAATATAAATGTCATCTGCATATAAGAAGCACTTGGTTTTAAAGAGCACTGTAGGTTTATCTTCATTTACATGAGTAAAGGAAGTCAAGATGCCTAAAATGCACCAATGGGCAGCTCCTTTATTAAAAATTTAAGCATATGAAAGGCTTCAGGTCACCTCTGCCGTTTGAGATCGGTTAGTTCAATAGCTGGAAAAAAAATAAGACAACGGGGCCACAAATCCCCTCGACGTTTAATTTAGCTAGAAGGGTTACATGCATAATAGTGCCTTAGGCTTCTGTGAGCTAATAAATCAGAAATTGAAAAATACAGCTTGACTAAGGGTATGTTGTTTTCGCTGTGAAGTTTGACACCGCTAATTATTTAAAGTAAACTTTACGGAAGCCGGACCGGTGAGGAGACAGCATGTTAAATTTTGTTAAGTTCATCAAAGGTTTGGAAAAGATTTTTTTTAATATTTCTACTTCAGAAAGAAAATTTAGAAATTGGAAAATATTTGTTAATACTTTTACAGCTGGTTTTCTTAAAGAAAGCAAATATTTTAATAAATTGCTATTAATTTAGAAATAGGCATGCATCGAACATTTTGTATATTGGGTATGCAAAAACTGGTGATACTTTGTAAAAGGCCGATTTTACCTCAGACATATATGAAGTGTAAGCCTGCGCCAGAGATTTAAAGATAACAAAATGCTTGGACGATGATTAATCGGTTTAACGAGTCAGATGTACGCTTTCGAGATTTTGAATTTACGATTTTTATTTTGCGATGGTGATTTTGGATGTGTGATTCTGCTATTGCTCCTTGTATTCTTTTCGAAGCATGCCCGCGGTTACGTCACAGCGCGGAAATCACGTGGGTGGTTGGGGGCTGTGCGCCGGGCGGCTTCGTTCACGTTGACCTCATGGCGTCAGGTCACGTGGCCGGCCTGGTTACGTAGTGCGTTCGCTCTGGTGACGTCACATGGTTGGTCACGTGATTACCAACGCCGTGAGGCTGGGCAAGTGACAAGACGGCACCTGTGCCAACGCCGACGGATAGAGCGGGAATGGTATACTAACAGGGGTGTTGTAAAACGCCATTTGCGCTGTATCTTGGCTCGTGGGAGATGGGTAAATAGAATGGGGGCGACATCACAGATTACTCAGTGACCGCTTCTAAATGCATGAAATGGTCACTGAACAGACAGTACAGTTCGAGTAGAGTCAATATTTAAGTGCGCGCAACGTGCTCTTTTTGAGAGTAAAGGTTCGAGATGAATTTTTCCTTAGGAATTGATTATCTTCCAAGCAGTTTCATTTATTTAGTGTCATAGCCATTTTTAACTGCCTGCTTCTAGTAGCTGTCAAGCTTGGGGCGTTTCCAGGCGGCAGATTCTACGCAAGAATGTTTCTTAAACATCAATTTCAGTGCTGACCTAAAGGGTTGGTAGTTAAGCTTTTCATAATGGTGGTTTTCCTAGATACCGATTACCGCAAGGTTATAGTTACCCAGGGATTTATTCGGAAACAAAACCAATGGGAGATGCTGGCGCCGTACCACACATGTCAGTGCAGTTGATAATCTGTGTCAAGAATAGTCGTGCCAACAAATTGCATAGCTCCAGTGAAGGGGGTCATTCTAATGTACAATGGCAATTTACAAATCAATCTAGTATTCAGTCATTGGTCTTGCACTTGCGGCAGGGTTTGGTGCCGCACGTGCGAGACCAATGATGCAAAGATGAAATTAGCAGTGGCTTAGCTCGGCTATGCCAGGATATACGCAGCGCAAGCTACGCTGACCCGGTGAGCATGAATTGCCGCTGAGCAGCAATTTCGCTCTCCTTCTCCATGGCTATACCACACTGGTAAACACCCCGCTACATGTGTAACCCCCTCCCCCCCCCCCCCCCCCCCCCTGATATCTCTGCGCATGCACACAAAATGAGAGGCGCTATCAAGCGGCTCCGGCGCAGCGTCAGACTTGGCTACTGCGCAACGGAGGCCCGCAGCTGGGAACGCGCCGGCGCCAGTACATCTGCCATGGCTATGACGTCACTTCTCTCGAATGCACAGACCGGCGAGGCCCGCACGGCGGCGGCGGCTCCGGCGCGCCGGCTGTGCACCGTGTGACGTCACTGCTCCTCGCGCATACGCAGCACGGCTCTCCAGGAGCCACGTGAAACTGCTCAACCACGGCCAGTGTAGCTCACGCTACAAAAAACAAATGCACTCATTTGTTTGCAAAAGTGACGGTTCTTTTTCGGCACCGAGAGCAACTAGTCCGAGAAATGATGGAAGCTCTCCACATGGGAATGTGCCAGGGAATCTGCATCAGTCAGCCTTCTGTGAAGCTGACTGATAGGGAATTCCATTTTTTAGCATCCTCTTTGGGCTATCAGGGATGTATATGAGCTGCGTTTCTTGGTTTTTGCTCTTAGGTGAGCTTTTTCTGGTGACGATTGCTGCTTTGATGATTCACTATTTTTGCCGTTTTCTATTTATATATATTATAACGGTTGACGTACGCAGGGCTCGTTTACTTGTACGTGCAAGACTCTGTTGGAACGTGCAAGGCAGCGCGCTGCTCGAGAGATGAAGACGAGGAGGCATCAAGCACCGAGATGGCTCAAGGCTTGCCAACTGCCAGATAATACAGTTTAGCCGGATACGGCGCCACTATAGGAGTCAGTAGTGTGGCAATATTCACTTGAATGGTCGAGTATCAATAAAAAAGTTGCAGGAGGTGTTCGGAAACACTCGACCCGACATGCCTGTCCGCGAAGGAAGTTTATTTGGCGACATATTTTAGGCAAAAAATGAAACAAAGTGATTCTCGTTGCTGGGTATGTTGGCCCCGCATACTTGAAAACTTTTGACTCAACAGGGACTGGGGTCAAATGTAGAAATGACGACGGCATTGCAGATGAGGACGCCTTTATTCGTCATGCCTGGCCTCTTCTTTCAGTAAGGGTTGCCCCGATGGCTTTTTAATAAACAAAAAGGAATACCTGATCTATCAGTCTAGAAATAATATAAAAATGATCTACACCTACTTGTGCAAAATAAGAAGGAACTACACTGTGTTGGTCTTCGTCCGTGCTAGATGCAGAAATTTAGCGTCGTTTCTTTTTATTTTATGAGTCAGCCGGAGATATATGCGCGCACCTGTTGTATTTGACATGCGGCTACGACGTCCGATTTGCATATTATTTCTCCTACAGCTAACGCGCCACTTTATATACAGGTGCCGTCAAGGAAGATCCCTGGAGCTGAGCCTGATGTTTTTCCAGGCGACTTCATCCGGCTGTCTGTCTGTCTGAACAGACGCACAGCCGCATTCTTTGTCGGGACTCATCTCCGAAATCCCGCGTGTGTCAAGACAGCCGCCCCTTCACTTCTCGGAACCCGTCTTCGCGCTCCGCCGGTCAAGGACTGCTACGGTTGCTGCCGCGAGGCCGGGTATAGTGACAGCAAGACAGACATCTCGCGTTCCCTTTCTCTCACTAATGAGCGCACCCACACACTATAATTCCCGCTTAATCGATCACCCTCGCACTAAATGGGGCCGTATTAAACCGGCCACCGCGCCGTCAGGGGGCTCTCACCTTCAACCCGTTGTCGTGCTTCTTTCGCGCGACAACCGATGGAGGTTGCTGCGATAGTGCTTGCCGCATTGTCCCTTGGGGAGCTCGCATGACAGCGTTTCGATTGTCGGCGTCACGTCTGTGCACAGCGAGCGAGACGTTCTGCACGAAGCGTTTGGGTTGCGCCGCAGGTCACCGGGGAATGAGCTGCGCGCGTGTTGCTCAAACGATTCCGTCGAGCCTTATATACATGGCACGGGTTGTTGGAGGGCTGTCGGTGCGGCGGCCTCGGTGTCGTGGCCTGGCCGCCCGGTGGTGGCATGGCTGACCTTTAGATTAAAGAGAGGACAGTGCCCGCGAATGCGAGTTCAGGGAAAGGGTTAAAGAACCATCGTTGCTCGACGTAAATCCGCGCGTTGCTCTTTTGCTGGGCTGATTGGTGGAAGGTTTACTGGCACATGCCAAACGTTTGAATGCTTTGCATAGGCCTTTGCAGAAGAAGAGACATACTCGAAATATCTGGTCAAAATCATTTCTCAACGGGAAAGACTTAATGAACGCAAGTTTTTGTGTATTGTAAGATTTCGCCATAACTATCAAATGTCCGCAGATCTCCTTTCGGCAGGCTTGCATTTTTTTCTATTGATGTTTTTGCTATCGCCAAAAACGGTGCCCATTGGTTTTATACGGCAGTTGCCACTTATCGATACGAGCGATGTAAAAATTTTAGAAGTAAGATTTCGCTACGCCTGAGAAGTGTGAACCATTACCTTCAATATTTACTGAAGAGCACCCACACAATATTCTAATATTCCAAAATTTTTGTTCAAGATTGTTGGACATGTGGGAAAAATTGTATTAGAAGGAAACAAAGCCTTTACCGTGTACGAGCGTTAACGTCCTCGTTCCCTTGGTTTGTAAAAAAATCAGAATAAAAAAGAAAACAGTGCTGCTCAAGAAAACAGGAAAAGAACATCACCCTACACAAATCAACTATGCTTCTTGCCTAGTAGAAGAACTTGCAAAGTAGAAGAACTAATTGCTTGACGCCAGCCTTCTGTTCTGGTGGGCTAATGCAGGGGTGCTCAGTAAGTTGGTGGCGAGTTTTGTCAAGAATACATACACAAGGGACACAATCCGAAACAATGTGACGTTATTCGGTCATTGATGTAGCCGTCGCAGCACTCGCAGCGGGATGGACGGGTGTGCGGAGGTCGGCGTGCTAAGCCCTTTTCTTTTTAACTACGTGAGGGCAAACTTACCGTGAAGGCATCCATTTGCGTCGCAGTACAAGTTGTAACCTGGGTGATGTTTGCATTTGGGCACCTGGCTGTTGTGCGAGCTTTGATCTTACGAAAACAACAGCAAGGCAATCTAGACCTACACTTTAATCTACTTAATCTAGACCTATTCGTAAATAAAAGAGGGATGACTCTTCCCCACAAAAGAAGCTGTACTGCCCTTCGGCCGGCTGCAGTTGAAGAATTTCCGGCTTTGAGTGGAGATAGAGGTAGGAGACGTTAGGTTGGATTGCAGGGTCGCTTCAACGTGCTTAATCAGGGCTTCCTGATGCATACATGCGTCGAAGCGTAGATAGTGTGGTCAGCGAGTACGGCCACGAGGTAGAACAATCCGAGCTGGGATTTACTGCAGAGACTGGGTGAGGTTGGTTTGAATACGAGTGTAGTTCCGGAAAGTATCAGAGTGTCGTGGTATTTGCAGCGTGGGCGGCCGGGACTATGTCCTGGATTTCCTGTTCAGTTCGGTGGAAGTTAGGTTGGCCGTTCCGCCGTTACGCGCTATCGTTGAGATACAGCAGGGGAAAAAACTTTATCTAAAGCCCGTGCTAAGGCCCGATGAAAATGAGTGCCTGTTCAGTTCGAGCGCGTTTGAGATCCGCTGAGTCCCCGGGAAGGCAGGCGCAACAGTGGGAAGGGGCAAGGTAAGGGAAATAAGGGGATTTAATGGCAGCGTTACTTGTCTAGAGAACGTGTCCTATATCTACCCTGGTCTCTGGAAAGTTTGCACAGTGAGCTGTTCCGCGCCATCCGAAGGTGCAGATCTTTAGTGGGGTCAAGAGAGTGGTAGTATTTACTTTGCGGATGATGAGGAATTGTTCCCTGTTGAATGACAGCTGTGGTAAAAGGAAGATCGTGCCGTTTTTCCCCACGTTCTTGCACTGTTTGTCTACTTAATCTTTGTATGTTACTGCGTCTTCCGCTGATGTTGTCGAGATAGGAACCTTTGGAGTGCAGATACGAATCGGTTGAGTAGCAGCTCCCGGATAATGGCCTTGCGTCGATACCCAAGGGCGTTTCGGTATATTTGATGGTTATGCTTGCCGGGACAGTTGGGAGATCGGCCTGCTATATCTGGCGTTCGGAATTAGTTTTTCGCAATTTTTACAAAGAAATAATGTGTACTGCACGAACGCCGCTTGGCACGTTGGCTGCGCAATCCGGAGAGCAGAAAGTGAGAGGTTAAGTTGTTGTCCAACTACCAATTAACTAAACACAATTACTGCAGGCTTATTCAGTGCAGTTAGAGTTCACGCTTATTGATAAAATCAGGAGATCTACGGCGACTGTCTTTGCTTTGTGTTCGCCTGGAGCCTGCACGCAAGAATGGTTTTCGTGTACTGCACCCCGCTTTTTTTTAAACCATGGTATCGTGCTAACTTTGAGCACCCTTCATATCGACATTTCTCATTCTGATCATTAAGAGAAGTAGAGAGTGAACAGAGTTGCACACACGACCACTTCATTGACTGAGTTTTATGCTCTTCTCTTGGCGCTGTGGTTGACAACGTCCATACGAAACGCGCAAAAGTGGGCCATTCTCAGCAAGCCACGCTAACATCCTTCAAAAAAATGAGCTAAAAAATGTTGAAGTTTGAGCCAGTGCATGATACGCTTAAAGAGCTTAGCAAGGCGTCGAAAGCGCAAATCCTTTTACGGACACCCGGATGATGCCCTGAAAACTTCGAAGGTGTCGCTGGGGCTAGACGGGCTCATATCAAAAGCGTCACGTCTAGTCCAATAGCTCCTTTCTCGTGACGTGGTCTGTACTGTCTTTTGAGATGCGTTTTTCTAGGTACAAAGGAAAGAGCGCCGTTTCGTACCCCATTTCACCCGTTTTCGCGGATTCAATTTGCTGGTCCATTTTCTCGCAACAGAAATCTCAGGAGGGCCCTGCTACACAAAGCGAGCGTGTACGTTTCGCTTCCTTGTTGCGCAGTGTGAGATATGGTGAGACTCGTAGCCTCGGTTCTAACACAGATATTTTAAGGCATTTCAGCAGCGGATATGACGTTGCGTCATCAAGCGAGCGCGCAATGAACGCGCAAACATTTAATTCATCGGGAACTTTCTCTATTATTGTATTCAGAAATAATGTGTAGTGTTTTACACTAGGTCAAGGTAATTAACGTACGGGCTTTAGAAAGCAAAGGAAACACTGTACAGCCGGAATTGTTGAAAACTGCGGCGTTGGGACCGTCTTTCCCTTTATTCCAGAGGTTTGCCAGCGTGCTCACACGTATCCGAGGACCTTGCAAACTGTACAGGCGTCTGCGTCTGACAAGTTGTCAGCGGAATGGTCGGTACACGAGATAGTGGTGCTGACATTCAGACGCGTGTGGTGGGATCGCGCATGTATGACAGCAGCACATTCGTAAAAGTCGTTGCCTCCTACTCGAAAATTCCCCCATGCAAAGAGGAATTGTCCGACACTCGCCGAGATGAGCAAAATTTTATGTTTATAAGAAAATTTTTCGAAGTTATATAAAAACAAATCGTTGGGCATTCTTGAAGCTTGTGCGAGAGGGGACAGCCGTTGCCACTATCAGGCACCACCTATACGTTTTTTTTTGTATACTCACGTGAGAAAGGAGAGGCAACGAAAGAGACGTTTGAAAATGCGCTTGGAGCCCGCCACCGCCAAGGCGAATGGTAGTGTCACGGCCTCGATTTGTAGAGCAACGTTGATTAACGAGTCTCGCTTGTGAATGCGTCGCGCGTGGAGCTTGCTGGACTTGTTGGGAAAGACGCGCTGCCAGGGCACGCGCGCGGCGTTAGTGTCACCTGGGGACCCCTTAATGGTAGCGGCAAGCGATTGGAGCCAGACGGTGATTCGTAATAGCATAAAAAAGGGCGAAAAGCACAGGACCAAGAAAGGAAGTTGCAAACACGTGCGCTGACTTACGACTGAACTTTTATTTTCAAAACGGAAAAAGAAAAACGCATATGAGAGTAGTGGGAGAGAAAGGAAAAGTATGAAACAGTCATACAGTCATACAGGACAACTAACGAAAGGCACCAACCAACCGACCAACCACAACACGGGGCGGAGTCTTCCTACTTATTTTTCTGTCATGTCATCTCCTACATTGTGTGTGAAGCAGAGGGTGCCCTGACTCATACATCACCCTATATGATGATAAGAAACGTCTAACGATTTCCGCGGCAACCGTGCTCTCTCCATCTATTTTTAATTATCATCTTGTTGAACGCAGGAAAGCAGGTAAACATTACGTAGTGAATGTTGAAATGGCTCGCAGTTGCAAATTAATACAAATTAACGCGCTCCCAGAGACGGTCCGTTATGCAATAGCCAGACTGGCAGGTGTCTTTTCATTCGTACGGTAAAGGAATGTCATATACGGCCGATAACTTACAATTCGCGAACTAAGTCGCCTACGTCTTACCGCATATCTACTTCTTGTCTCATAGGCTAGTCGACAAAGAGTGCTTCCAGAAGGCGTTTGATGAAGACCGACACTTTCTCTTGAGCGCCCACATTAAAGAAAAAAGAAAATCTGTAAAAGATAGAATTAAAGACGGCGCAGAATAACACAGGACGGCAGGGAGAAACACGCACACACGAGCGCAAACTTGCAACTGTATTTTCAGTAATGATACACCGCCTTAAGAAGAAGAGAGGGCGCAAGCGTACAAAATTCAGACCATCACGTGTTGGAAGAAAAAAGCACGCTCATAGATACAGTAAAAACTGCATCAGGAATAGGCACATGCAGAATCTGATCAGAACTATTCGGAATTGAACGACAAAAGCGGCCTATTCATTGCGGAGAAAGGCGAGTTCTTTTCTGAGAGGGGCCACCGAAGCCTTGCTCAGGCAGCCTTCCATGGTGCTAATTTTAAGGGCCTCTACAATTTCCCGGGCCAGCTTATCGGAAGTTCGCCCGATAACAACAGTAGAACGGAGGAAAGGACGGCACTGCTGTTTCTTATTCTTATTCCTGTCAGTATAGTGTTCGCATTTGAGGCAATGCAAAGACAGGTTCGAGCCACCACTTTCGCCCAGGGAATTGGCATGCTCTCCGAGCCTATCACTGAGACAGCGCCCTGTATGGCCTATGTACACAGACCCACAGCTGAGCGGAATCTTATGCACCACACCAACAGTGCAAGGCACAAACTGAGTTTGGTGTTTGATTACACATTTGTTCTTCTTTGCCCTTTTGCTTTGGCACCTGCTCGTCATGGCGCACAGGCGGGGCAATTTTAAGGGGCCTGTAAAAACGACATCAACTCCGAACTTATTAGCCACCCTCTTGACATTGTGCGATAGCTTGTGCACATAAGGAATGGCTTGAGAAGATCTTTTTTCCCTTGCCAGCGTGGGGTGAGGAACATCGACGGCCCTCTCAAGCCTACTAAATTGTTTGAGGAACGACTCCGCCACAGAACCTATTACCGGCCTCGGGAATCCGGCTTGCTCCAAACGTTCAACCTGGTGATCAAAACTGGATTCGACTTTGAAAGGGCTGATCTAAGACAAGATGACACAATGCCTTATCTTAGATCAGCCCTTCTCAAAAAAGAACTCGCCTTTCTCCGCAATGGATAGCCTGCTTTTGTTGTTCAATTCTGAATAGTTCTGATAAGATTCTGCATGTGCCTATTCTTGATGCAATTTTTACTGTATCTATGAGCGTGCTTTTTTCTTCCCACACGTGATGTTCTGAATTTTGTACGCTTGCGCCCTCTCTGCTTCTTAAGGCGGTGTATCATTTCTGAAAACACAGTTGCAAGTTGGCGCTCGTGTGTGTGCGCGTGTTTCTCCCTCCCGTCCTGTGTTATTCTGCGCAAAGTCTTCAATTATGTCGCTACACCAACTGGCCCAACGTTCTAGCCTATTAAGCTATAAAAGATACTTCTTCCCAACGATAGCAAAAACCCAATGGAGTCACTGGAATCTCAAGGCCCCGAGAAAATCCGCGAAAGAGCAGCCTAGAAAATTCAATGTACTACCTACCTAGCGGCTACCCTTTAGCTGACTCACAACGGAGCAGAACTGCATGACTTGCAACAGCGCAGAATGCAGCCGCTCTCTCCGGAACGCCCATTTCCCCTGTTCTTAACTTCACACCCAAGCACCCCTGACTTTAACGGGCACGGACCTGCTGTCAAAGGAAGCAATCTATTTGGGAGAGAGAACACCATGTAAAGAAGGGAACAAAATGCGACATAACAAGTTAATGCTTTTTTATTTATTTATGAAACGCAAGTGCTAGAAAGGAGCTGGTTTGCAAACGTCTCCTGGGCACAAGTACTCTTCACAGAATGTCCCCGTGTGATACAAGTACCGGCAATGCCTACTGGAAATGTAGTAAGTCCGTTATTATGGCGCTGTTAGAGGACAAAGAATCCCATTCGCTTGCGGCCAAAATGAGAGAGTAGTTTCGTTTTTTTTACACGCAGCAACTAGCTGTACTTTATGAGCATAACGTAGACTAGATAAACAGTGGGGCGCCGGTGTGATGCCAATTCGAGAAAACTCCTCGTAACCGGGATGTAATGTGTGAAAAAAATAATAACAAGCAAGCTTTCTGCGCATGGCTAGTATTTGAAGGTCGATGGTACGCTTTAATGCAGCTATATGCTTCGATGACGTATATAGAAGTGATAAATATAGTTCTGTATTGAACTCATTCTAGATAGCAAGATTATCTTAATGAGGGGGTCACATGAGCCCGTCATTTTCTAACAAGGTCCTGATGAGGGTAGCACAGGTATAACGTGAGCGTCGGTAACAGCAAGAACTAAACTGCGTTTCAAAATACCAAGTTTCTTGAATGCTTTCTTCGTCTTATGTTCAATGCGGGTGTTATAGGTTGAAATTGAACCTGGGAGTGGCAGCTGCTTTAGCTATCATTAAAGATCACTTTCGGCGGAGAACCTGGCGTCGTAGCTGGTGCGTTGAGAAAATTCGGATTGGTTGAGAGCGTCACATGTGGAGCTGCGGAACTGAAACGTGATTAAGGCATTTCATAATTTGTGATTATAAGTTCGCAACATATGACTCAAACGTTATAATGACATGCCAGAATGTAAAGTAGATTAACTGCGCTGAAAACAAGGCTGAGGTAATTAGATCGCAATCGAACCTGTGACCCTTGGGTCCCGAGTCAGACGTGCTAACGCTATTCCATCGGGGCACGTTCGTTCTACTTGGTTAAAAGGAGGCCTTGTGTATCTTGTCCGACGGTGTCCGTGTCTGCGAAGTGATACGTAAAGACGATCCCAGACTGCTGAAGGGACGCAATAACTCAGTCGTATCATACCTTCAAGGGAATATTAAGCGTACCCCGAATATATAGGACGATATTTCAGCTTTCTCGCCCATGTACAAGAAATTGCGGCTGCTTCTGAGTCCTAAACCAGAGATAATGAACTAACTGCCTCGCGTAGCGTAATGACACCTTGCCCGACACTAGGCAGCACTGAAATGATAATCATGTTTCTTTTTGATTAGCGTGCGCCTAAAAGAACATTGCCTAAAAATGGGCTGCTTTACATAAGCGGCTCAGCTTTAGCGGTGTTATGCTTTGCGAAAGTTTGGGTACAAAATTGGCTTCAAGACGGAAAGGAAATTTTTTGCTAAGGTGCTTTGCTTAAGAAAGGCTTGTTGATTTGGATCTCAGTAAACTTCAAACGATGCCAGGCGGTAGAAATTAGCCGAAGCTCTCCCCCGTGGCACACCTCGCAAGTAGGGATATTTTTGACGTGTAAAAATGATTAATTACGTTACTTGACTAATTAGTCCTGTTCGCAAAGGCAAGGAAAGAACGTAAAAAATTGGAGCAAACACTTAAGCTCCGCTTTAAAGGCATGACACGATAGCATAATGGGCTAAATCCCATATATGAAGAAGGTCGCTTTCTACTTTACATTCATTGATCCCTGGGAGTCCTCATACCCCTCCTGGCGCAGTGGTGCAGCGGTTAAGCGATGCGCCACTGGCCTGCGATGGCAGGTGCTCCCAGCGGTGAGCCTTTTGTGGCACAGATAGTTCTTCACGAGCGACCGATCATTAATTTAGCTGCCACCTGCCACGGTGGGCAGTTTGCTCGCTATCCGGTAGGCAGGTTGGGATGACACCGCAAGGTCACGTGCCCTAGGTGACCCTGCCACCTATGTTTCTCTCTGGGGACCACCTGCTAGAGCCATGGCCGTGATTGTTCGCTCACAAAGCCGACGCCGGATTTACTGCGTAACGGGGCCTTTAACGCTACCGCATTAAAAATTGGTAGAGGTTTAACGCAGTTAAACCGAGTAGACGTGCGAAAGCAGGTGTTCATTCTTCAATTGGAGGGGCACTTAAGCTCTGCCTTAAGGGTATGACGCGATACCTTTAGTGGTCCGATGTCCATGTGTGCAGAATTGGTCATTCTCTACTTAACATTCATAGATGGCGGCGAGTCCGCATACCATTACCAGAGCAGTTACGCAGCGGTAAAGCGATGCGCCACTGTATGGCAGGTGGCTGCTTTTATCACAGCCGCCGGTAGGGATTGTGCGAGCGATGTTGCTCTTCCTGAGAAACCTCTGGTGCAACTGGCGCGGCGCTCCTCCGAATTTATCTGAGGTTACCCAAGAACCTTGTAAAATGAAATGATCTGCCAGTCTACCGAGAACTTTCCCGAAAGCCTTTAACACAGAAGATGGCCGTTGAATCTCTGACCCCTGCGGTTGTGACTAAAATTGGTCACACAAAAAATGGGCACGTTCTTTTTTCTGTTAAACACTCAGTAAATGCGCGATAAGTCTGGTGAGCTGTGTGCATTATTTTCATGCTTTGACTTTCCATTCGATATTGCCACGGTGACAAGACAGGGACCCGGCTAGAGAGGGCTCGGCAGCACGTCCTTCGGTGGGAGAGACGCCGAACTTCAACGCCCTTCAATCCGAGCGCCACCGGCGTCAACGTCTTTTTGCCTCAACGCCACCTGGCAATATTATCATGCTCTGCGAAACATGGTAGAAACACGAACACGAAGTAATACAGATACCACCTTACACTACCCACTATCTGAATTCTGACAACAGGGAAATATTCCGAGTGTGATACAGCTGAGGCCTTTACGAAGATAACTGTGGACTTTGAAATTTTGGCTCTCAGTCACAACAAAAGCTGTTTTATTAAGCCCCCCAACGAGAACGTGGCAATTTTTTTACGTATATAGAAACCTTCTTATCCTGGATTAATGTAAAAAGGAACGAACTCGTCTCGGGTAGCGATATAAATATTAACATGCTGAACGAAACCCAGCTTCGCACCGATTTTGCTCGACTTAGAAGCAAATGCATGTTTTAACACAGTACCTAGTCCAACTCACGTAAACATGATGTTTTCATAACAAACATTTACTCGTGGAGAATGAACTCCGGAGTAATTAGCGCTCATATTAGCGATAATTTGCTAGTATTTCCTTTCATGTAATCGTATGTCTGGCATAAAGAACTTAAAAATTGTCCCCTATTTAGTTGTTTGTGTGTCTGTAAAAAGGCTTACCCGGAATATTTTCCCACCAAAGCGATCAAGACTAAAAAAGCTAGAAAACCTTGGGTAATCGATACACATGTGGAAGTAATCAAACAAAAGGATGCTCAATTTAAATCCTTTTTGGACACAAGAAATGCGTGCCATCTATCCGAATTTAAGAAATTCCGAATTAAGATAACTGCAACTCGGAGACAAGCCATGAAAAATTACCTTCATGGGTTAATTTCGAAGCTATAAAGCGAACGAACATAACGTGGAGAGAGCTTACCACAGTGCTTAGCATTGGGCGTCAGCATTCAGAGGGCGTATGAGAATTGATGCTTAATGGCGAACTTTTTTCGGGCACGCATTTACCAACTGTTTTTAACAATTATTTTGTGTCCCTGTTGATTAGTTCGCATAATCCACGCTCCGTAGATTACCCGAATTCCAGATACTGTGATAGAGCGTTTCTACGCCCAATTAGCGCCGAAAATTTTTATCTCACGTTCCTCGATCTGCGAAACAGTAGAACTTGCGACATTGAGGACCTGGAAATCTGCCCCGAAAACTCGCTTTAAATCTGATATTCTCAGTTCTTGAGCATGTGCATAACTTGTGTTTTGTAAGAGGCGCATTTCCTAAGCGCATCCAGCTCACAAGGGTCACAGTTCTTTTCAAATCTGGTACATAGAGATATGGTCGGTATTAGGTAGGTTCTCCTGGAGTCTTATAAGTGTTAGATTAAACAAAGTAGGACTAAATACTCCGCTCTGGGGCACGCCCCGGTAGGTGTAATGCACGGGTCTGGAGCCGTCTTCATACATAATAAAAAAAATGTCCAGGTGCGAGCAAGACTTCAGAGGGCAGCAACCATAACTTCCTCCTATCTCCGAGAGCAAGGTCTGAGCGTGTCAGCCGAGAAGTGCGCTATAGTGGCATTTACGCGCAAAAGTATGACTCGTTATCCACTAACTATTGACGGCCATGTTATTGCCTATCATTCATCTCATCGTTTTTTAGGAATTGTTATAGACCGGAATTTATCATGGTGCCCGCATTTCAGCATTGTAAAGAAAATGCTAATTTCTATCACACACCTGCTCAGATTTCTTGGAGGAAAATCATGGGTCTTGTCGATTCTATCAATGCTGCAACTGTACAGAGCACTCTTTTTGGGATTTTTGTAGTGTAGTGCACCAGTGCTTTCAAGCACATGCAAGACGAATTTGCGTGCCCTCCAAACTATACAAAGTCAGGCACTTCGCACATGCCTGGGTCTCCCTCGCAGCGCATCAACAGCTGCTACCATTGCAATCGCCCAGGACTATCCAGTCTCGACGTATATAACTCTTGACACCCTGCGGATCCACATACGGCATCTAATAAGGCTTCCCTACCACCACCTTGTGTCAGTGTTGAATCAAAGACCACACGCAGCGTTTTCAATGGTTATAGCAGCCCACCAGTCGTCCATCCCATCACAGTTCACCCCGGCAGCACGGCCTTCCTCTGCGCTGTGGTGTCTGCGGGAGCCATGCGTGCGCCTTACAGTTCCGGGCATAACGAAAAAATCGAACTTATAGACACCGGCCATTAAACAGTTGACGCTCTGCCTACTCCACGCCGCATATAGTGACCGCACTCATGTGTATACAGATGGTTCGGTCTCAGGTACAAGGTCACCCTACGCCATGGTCATTCCTGCGAGACAGACCAGTATTATCCAGCAAAATTCGCATCGGACAACCTCCACCGGGTCAGAATTGGCCGCTCTTCGTGCGGCTGTGCAGTACATCGGTGCACAAACATCCCACAAATGGGCTGTGTTATGCGACTCAAAAGCAGCCTCACAGTGTCTAAGTTCTGCTTTAAGCCATGGCGATCTCAATCAACTCGTAGCTTAATTAAGACATCTTCAACACCAGGTGCAGGAAGAGGGTCATGACATCGTCTCCCAGTGGATACGGGGATACTGTGGCATTGTCGGAAACGACGCAGCTGACGCTTCAGCTCGAGCGGCTCACGGCTGTGCCAACATTCTCCAGATACCGTTGACAAGAGCCGACGCAGCAAGAGATCGGCGAATGCTTGGCCGAAGAGAGATTTTAGCGTCATGGTCCTCTACTAGCAACTCCACATGCCGTCTGCACCGCCTAGGCCTCTTACTCCAACTCAGTCCTCCGTCCGGCCTCTCTCGCTGCGATGCTACGCTGTTGTGTCGCTTGTGGCTGGGACTGGCGTTCACAAATGCTACTCCCACTTAATCGCAATGGCAGACTCTCCTGCGTGTGAGATGTGCGGGTGCGACGAAACTATAGAACACCTTCTTTGTAACTGTTCTCGGTTTCAGCGTTGGCGAGCACTCCTGGCTGCAACACTCCGCCTATCAGATTCTCGGCCCCTTACTGAAGCCAAGATTCTGGGTCCTTGGAGTAAGCCTTCATCGCAGAGGAAAGCTTTGAAGGCATTTTTCAAGTTGTTGAAGGACTTAGGACTGAGTGCAAGATTGTGAACTATCCGTGTGTGCCCTGTGTACCCTGCGAGCAACGGACAACGGACATGTGCAAAACTGATCATCTCTCATTGTTCTTCCCCCTTTCTATCTCTCTCTCCGTTCCCCTTCCCACGTGTAGGGTAGCATACTGGGCGCTGCCTAGTTAACCTCCCTGCCTTTCCGTCTTTCTCTCTCTCTCTTTCAAATCTGGTGATACAAACAATCTAACTTAAGACCATACTCCATTTTGCCTGTTTTTTAAAAATACCTAGAAAAGTTCATAACACTGAGAATGACTACTTTCTGCAAAAACCCAATATTATTACTGACTGCAGTTCGGTTTCCGAAAGGGCCGCTCGACAGAGTTGGGTCTACATGTCTGTACTAACAAAGAATGGACTAATACTAGAAGCACTTGAACAAAATCTAATAACACTAGGCGTTTTCACCAATTTTTCAGAGGCATTTGATACAATTAATCACGTCACTCTGTTCACAAAACCCGAAATATACGGTTTTAGGGGACCGTTCCTTAGCTTAATCAAAAACTATCTGCAGTTCAGGTGTCAGAGGATTTCAATAAATAAGTGTCTGTCAAATCCTTTGCCCATTAATTCTGGTATACCTGAAGTTAACATTCTTGGAGCCTTCTTATTTAATATTCTGATTAATGTCATAATAAATATTGGCACCACATTCCAATTCACCACATACGCTGACGACACCAATTCTTTACGTCCGATTATGCAAATAACCTGTTGACTCTTGCGAACGCTGGTTTAGGAGAACTTATTAGACGGAGCTCACTAAACTGACTTTCCATATTTAATAACAAGATAAACAATTGGCTTTTTGAACCTAAAAATTAAAAATATAATATTGAAGGCAATCTGAAAATGGCTCCCTTGATTATCAACTTTGTGCCGTCCATTAAATGCCTCGGGGTTGAATTTCAGGAGAACTTACGTTGGGAGCTTTGTTTAGACTCATTAGCTAACACAAACTCGCTCGTGTTGAGGGAACACTAATGAAATTTCGGTTGTTACTTTCGTTTCGTATCAAGAAGCTACTGCACAACTACCTCTTCCTTTCTCGTCTGAATTACTGCCATTTAGCCTGGGGTAACACCACAATGTCTAACATTACAAAACTTTTTTTACTGCAGACGAAAGTGGTGCGAGCTATTACTAATTCTTCATATTACGCATATACGCAGCCTCTTTTCAGCGCCCTTAACTTGCAACCTGTCCCCGCCAACTATCATAGTATTTTACTCAAGCGTTTCATTACCGCGAAACAACGTAGGACCAAAATTTTTGTGTAGTTATCCCTATTGACAGCGAATCTAACAGTTACAAAATACGTTACAGGGAAACATGGTACGTTCCAAAAGCACGCACTAAGTACGGTCATCAAATATTGCGCCACAGACTGCCATCTTTATAAACACTTTAGAAAGTCGATAGAAGCCTATGTATTCTTTTTGAATCGGCTCATTGTCCATGCTGTTTACATCTGTTATTTTGAGGTATACTGTCGTATTAACTGGCGCCAAGGGATGTTCAACTAGTTTCCGTTGATAAACTTGTAAATACTTTATTTCTTATGCAAGGCAACATTGGTTCTTCTGTACTATTTTGTACCATAAATAATCTGTCACTTCACTTCTTGCCGTATTCTAGTCTCCTTTTTACCAGTATGCATTTTCGTATTGCAATGTTTAATTAACAACGCCTTTATTCTGTTTATAAGTCACTGTACCTCTGTATTCCCTTTACTGAATTCCTATTTCTGCAATTTCTGTAGGGGCCACAGGCAAAGTGAAGCCGAATTCGTTTGTCTTTTTGTCTATACTCCTGTCATGTACACACGTATAGGCGCAGTTAAACTTGATTTCAATTGCATTAACACAAGCTACGTGATTGGCGTTTACCCCGCTTTACAATACTTTCGTACAGAGATGGGAGTTCGAAGAGCTACTGGAAAGCCCTTCCTAGTACGCAACCCGGCGGTAATGCCGGGAAGCAGGAATGAAGTTTGCAGCGTCCTGCCTAGGTTAGCACCTTCTAGGGACCACTATGTGCTCATGATAAGTAGTGTTCCTAGAATTCATAGTGAATATAACGCTATAGTGCACGGCGGAACTTGGCATATCATACGACAGAAATTACCGACTAAAATTAAGAGTACTTACGTGCTTGAAGGCGAAAGAGTTAATTGTTGAATTTATATTTTTTCCTTCCTTTCTAATGAAACACCAACTCATTAGCATACAGTCGTAAGGCATCGCATGCGCCAGGTTAACCTTTATTCACCAAAGAGAAACGCGGCCTTGTGGCCGATGGGTTGCGTGTTCGCCTCGCGATCTGGAGATCCTTGGTTAAATTTCTCGCACCTTCAGATTTTTTCTTTGCTAATAACGTTATGGGGGGTTTGGTAGAACACTTTTTCTGGCAGCCGACGCCAGCGTGTTTCGTTGCTAATAGGCCGTATAAGGCTTTCACCTCAAAACTATGACCAAAGCATAGTAAGCATTCAAGCGCGTAGTTAGAAACGTATCCTCAAAGCATGGCAAGACCCTATAGCTAGCTGTCTTCACTGACAACCGTCTTTAGAGCAGCCGCTTGTATCGGAAGTCACAATTTTCGTGTGCCCAAAGATCAGAAGCATCACGGAACGTGGCTCAAACGGTAAGATAGAACAAATCCAGACAGGCGTGCAACTAAATGCGAAAATTATGCTCTTGAATGCGGAGCATGAAAAGGAAGGCATATGTGCTCATCTTCTAGGAAATGACAAAATTTATATATAAGAATATATATACAAAATGCAAGAAAGTGCATGTTCGATTGAGAGAGCTATGGGCCAGCAAGCGGCTGGTATGCTGCATTACTGCAGGCCGGATATACAGAGAGGCTGCCGCGGGGGGCGCTGTAGTTACTGATGGCACTACTACTTGAGATGGCTGGCAATCACAATAATGTTACATTAATGACTGCAATCATGCGTGACGCAGATTCGGCGGCACCGTGCAGGCGCACAGCCATCCCCGAAGCCTCAGCGCCGAGCCCGCGTAAGCAGACGCACCAGGATATGCTTTCTGGTCTACTTTATCCATCGGTCCAGGGTCCCTATTCCGAGTTTGTGTCATAGTAAAAAGCGTCATAATGTTCCGCAACGGGCACTCCTGATTGGTCGAAACGCAGGAAGAGGATGTGGTGGTTCGGATGCAGCTAAAACGGTCGAAGCATCGCCTCGTATAGGAAGATGCCTGCCGTGTACGCCAAAAACCTGCTGCCCTTACCTTTCTCTTTTTCCTCCTTTCCACATGAGGCACTATACTCCGTTTCATACATAGCTGTCTACACAGCCAAAGGTACGGATATAGTCCGTCAAAAAAAAACTAACAAAATGTGTCACTCCGCCTCGCGTCGTGGCTGAGTGGTACGAAGCGCGGGCATGTTTGTTCATTTTGTGAGGGGGCCCAGGTTCGATCCTCAGCGTAGGTTTGTTCTTTTTTTTTATCTTTTTTCGGCGAATCTCTAGATAGAAAGTCCAAATGCGAGCCATATATAAGTGGCCTTTTTTGTTATCAAAATGAAATGACTTCTTTAATAAGAAGCGTGCTGTTAACTTTTTCCGCAGGGAAACGAAAGTGAAGTGAGAGTTGGCAACGGACGTGCTGAGAGGCGCTGTTTTTCGGTGTTCACGGATTTTTTCGCATGCTGCACACAATGAATCATTAATTGTGGGGTGATAGAATTCAGTGTGGCTTCAATTATTCGAGGCAGCGTCGTCTGGAGGCTACGCGGTATAGATTGGCGATGTTGTTTTGGATTTATAATTCATGGGGTCCACCGTCCCAAAGCTCGCTGTTCGTCCTCCTCACAAACCACGGTAGCTCGCCGCCTTCTCGCGGTAACAATATCAACGGCGAAAATTCGGGTTTCTACACAAAGGATGTGTAAGTACAGAGTGAATGAACGTGGTGGCTGGTATAATTAACATCACCTCGCATGTTTTTAATATTTGTACATATCCGCAATGATAAAAATCATGTTTGTTACTGGAGATAACCGTTTGTGCTCGATCGTGAGTTACTGTAGTTTTTTGACTGCTGCCCAAACATACCAGGGTTTGAAAACTGGTGTTGCAGATTATAGAATGTTATACGTCGATATTTGCTGTGCATGCCGTGTGATGGCCGACCATGTTTGTACGGCCTGTATTGTAAAGAGAACAGTGCGCCAAAATTCTCTTGTCCAAGACTTTTTTGATCATTTACATGCTTGAGGAAATCAATTTTTAACCCCCCCCCCCCCAAAAAAAAAAGGCTAGATGTCAGGTGAACCATTGAAGCGTATGTCCCCAAATGCCACAAGTCCACAAATACCAATTGTTCATTTTTTTATTAAACGGCACCCTCTCAGTATCTTGTGTGCCATTTGCTCTCGCAGTTTTGTAGTAGGCCAAAATTTAAGAGCTGGAGCATGGGATAAATACTATATAACTTCAGCAGGGAACAAGCATGAAAACTGCCAAACTTTGGCATACACAGTCGAAGACCAGCAGAGCAATGTCGCCAACAACTTGGGACAAACAGCATATATAGGAGCACAAATTATAGTGAGCTACACAATATGAGAATGCTAATCATACAGGCAGCACTAAATAAATCTTTTGTGGAGAATTTTCTGTGACGCCAGTTCCAGAGAATGAAGTCATATGGGTCATGTGGTCTTAGAGAGAGGAGGCCACAAGGCACTTAAAAACCTCGGAATATTTATACATAATAGATAAATCAGAATGCGAGTTGGGACAGCAATGAAACAACGCACAAAGCACGATATGCACAAGGCAGAAAATGATCATAATTATGAAGACTTTGAACACATGACTAGGAACGATGGCAATTGCTGATGCTACATACAACATATATGGCATCTTACTATCACAAGTGGCTCAGCGGCTACGGTGCTAGTGTCTCCATAGTCTCTGTTGCTTTATGACATTCGAACTCAATAATACGATCAAACTATCACAATGTCACAAATAAAATAAAAAGCAACTGCAGCACAATAAAGCAGGAACAAGTGAGTAACAAGTAAGAAAAATTTCAAACACGATGATAACTGGCACGCAATTTTCTTGCTCACGTTTCATACGTCTGGAGCCGTGCTATTGCAGTAAAACCTAGTCCCGGTATTCACACAGTAGAGGAGACACCCAAATGAAAACAACGCATAACACGGCATAAAACACACCAGACATGAGTAATATTATATAAAAAATGACCAACAAAGCAATGTTGCACAGTGAGAACCTCATAAAGTAGAGAGGAAGAAAGGACAAACAGTCATCTGGACGTTAAATATTTCCGTAGTTCTTTGACACGGGCACTTTTGCTTAATGCAAAGCAGTGACATTGAACACATGCATGGTAGAAAGATAGGAAGAAGATGGCTGCACAGTATGAGAGAGCACTGAACAAAGGTTGAGCGGCAGCCTCAGTTCGCAAGCCGAGCCAACGTTTCGACAAGGAAACCTGTCTTCGTGTTTCAGCTGACACCTGAAAATTCGGGCAGAAACTATTTCACAATGACTTTCGATGATAGTGTGACCAGCATCCAAGCGTTATCTAGATGCCGTAGCAACACCCGGATAGAGAAATCCTCAAAGGAGGCAAGTAATGCTGTTCACATTAAATGGAAAACGCGCTGCAGTGGCGCACTGGTTATAGCGCTCGACTGCTGTACCCAAGGATGCGAGATCGTATCCCGGCCGCAGCGGCCGCATTTCGATCGAGGCGAAAAGCAAGGCGCCCGTGTGCTGTGCGATGTCAGTGCACGTTAAAGAACCCCAGGTGGTCGAAATTTCCGGAGGCCTCCACTACGCCGTTTCTTATAGCCTGAGTCGCTTTGGGACGTTAAACCCCATAAACCAACCAACAAACAATAAATGCAAAAACTCTGCAAAGAAAACAGTATTATTCCAGCTCCTCAATGCCACTCAATTCAGAGCTGGACTCTTCAGACGAGCTGCTTGAACTGCCAATGGCGAAAACTACTGGGTCAACTTCATCATCGCAAATTATATCCCTTTCCCAGGCTTCATCCTCAATGCGCTCAGCATGTGCACAAAATTTTTGCCAGTCTTCCTTTGACACATGTGCCAAAGCCTGAGGCAGAAGCTCCTCAACTTCAGCCAATGTGAAAGCTTTGTTTCTTTTTGCTACGAATCCTTTCACCATGCTCCACACCTGCTCAATCGGATTAAACTCGCAATGGTACGGAGGCAGACGCAACACTTCGTGGCCATGTTTTGCGGCAAGTGTGTCGATTGCATACACAGTGTGTCCGCTCGTCGTTCTTTTGCACAAATCGAGCAACTCAGCTCGTACCATGTCTGTTGACCAGAATATACCCTTCCTTGTGAGCCATGCCTGGATTTCAATCTTCCGAGTTGATGTCGTTAGTGGCTTTTCGAGCGCAACACTATGGTAAGGGGCATTATCCATAACAATAATGCTGCTGTTAGGAATGTTTGGCAGCAGTTTGCTTGAAAACCACTCCTCGAAGTACTTGCCGTCCATCTCGGAGTGGTAATCAGCTGAAGCGCCCTTCTTGGCTCTGAAGAAGTCGGCAGCACCGCTCACAAAGCCTGTGAGGCTACTGCCTGCATGAACGAGGATCAGGCGGCCTCCTTTCCCCGATGGCGCTGGCAGACCTGTAGTCAGGCCCCTAAGAAAGGCATCTTGCGATGACTTGACAGTGCTGTCCTTCCACACATGTTGCCTGGTGTGGCCAGCATTGACCCAAGTCTCATCGAGGTATACGATGCACCTGCACGGGGAGGCAGATAAAAATACCGATTGAGCTTTTATGGTGCACCTGCACGAGGCGGGGGGGGGGGGGGGGGGGGCAGAACAAATATCGCTCGAGTTTTTGTTGTTATCAATGTATTCATCATAGAAATATAAAATATCGCGTATGCAATTATTACAAACTTTTGAATGGCTATTAGAATATTCTTCAATTCGTCATTCGAACTGAATAGTGCCTATTGAAAACACAAATTATATATGTAATGCTTTCGAATAATCGGCACCAAGGTGCACGGACCCGGAGAATAGAACAAAGAGCGAGAAACTAATTCTTCTTTGCAACATCCGCGATTCAGTGTCATCGCGATTTGATTCGTCTTTTATTTTATTTTAAAAACAGTATTAATGATTTCACAAAATGAGTGCATGACGTACACAGCTAGGTGCGATGAAGGTAGGCAAATAATGTAAAAGTCGCTCTCTGAACGATCATTGAAAACGAAGCGCTTACCTCCCTTGGCTCCGGAATGCTTTGATAGCTCTGAGATACCGGCGCCGCCAGGCTACTATGTCGGATCGCTCGATGAGTGCGAGAGTTCGTTTCCTTTTTTCGAACTTGAAGCCCATCTCTTTCAGCAACCTCCACAAGGTGGCTTTGCTCATATCCGGCAAATCGTCATCTCCGTTTACTTCATGCAGGATACTGTCCAAAGTCGGTATTTGTCTTTCGGCATACATACGATGCAACTTGAGCCGGATGGCGTTGACCGTAAAGCTGTCGTACTTCACACTGCGGGAGCTTGATATTGCCATCCTTTTCGGTCTTTTTTGCGGTGATTTTACTCCGCCAGAAAGACCTTCTTTCTTAAAGCTCACAACTGTCCGAGGGCTTACTCCGGTCATCTCGCCCACAATTGCGAGAACGTCACGCACAGTCTTCTCGGAGTGGAGCTTCCTTATGCTTGCGTAGACATTAACTATCACCGCCTTGCAGTCTTTAGAAAACTTTGGAGACTTCACCTTGGAAAAGAGGCGAACAGGAGATGTTTTCGAAGTCGAAGCGGGGGAAGAAAACAAGCGAGCAGGTGACAGCGACGCCATTTTCACAAACAGACCTGCCGGCTCAGCTGCGAAAACCTGATACAGCCGGCGCCTGAGAAAACGAAAAATCTGCGTCACTCGGTTCTGGAAAACATAAAAGAAAAATCAATCTATTTGCAAAATAAAACACTTCCATCGGTCTACTATAATATCAACTACTGTTCACTTTGCTTGTCAATTCATTTCTATTTTTATTTTTGACGCACTATATTATGATGCGGACGAGGATCGCAAACAGGCACCGTAGCCTTGGCTGCGTAGACAGCTAAGTATGAAACGGAGTATAGCTAGCGATCCTTGTGGCGGCCGCTTGCAAAATATGCGCGCGTGTGCACATCACCGCGCGGTCGTGGCGCGCCCGCGCGCGCGCCGTAGCCGTAGCAGACTACGTCTCTGCGGCAGACGGCGCCTTCCGCGCGTTTTCGACTGTTTGAGCAAACGAAAACAAAACCACGCAGAGCTGACAGTAAAAATTCGCAAATAAATTTATTTCACTCTTTCATAGGGTACTTAATCCCTCTTTAAATAAAGTTTAAATTTTTGGAGAAAATTACGTTGGCAGACCTATTACCAGAACAACTGTTTAACACGTCTGCTGACTGCTGCCGCTCGCTACTTGCAACTGTTACGGTCTTTTAGCACTTCAGTAGCAGTTTTTATTTTCTCATTGTGCGTATTGAAAACAATTCTATTTTTTAAAGCACTATGCGCTATTGCTGCGTTTCAAACTGCACCTAAAGCGAACGAAGAAAGGAGCCCGGAGTCTCATTTCATGAGCTACCACCCGACAGCGCTACGTCAGAGCGGTGGATAGGGGCAATAGCGAGAAAGGATTGGGTGCCAGCCTCTGATTACACTGTTGTGTGCAGCCTGCATTTCAAACCGTCTGATTTCCGAGACGACTGCAAGCGATGTCTACTGAACCCAGGTGCAGTGCCTTGTGTGTTCGTGCCAGAACGCCGCGTACAGAGCAATCCGCCGTTCCGACGAAACCAGGTGGAAAGCGGAAAAACGCAAGCGCGAGCCTTCGCCAAGCATGCATTGCGTGTTAGATGTATGTGAAGATAAGCAAGACAAGGCAGCCCCTTCAGTTGAACTACCCGGTGAGCTATCGGCATCATAAGATGCTGCTGGGCCAACCAACGGGCAATTGACAGACGGTAGAAGCAGTGCACTCCACATTGAACATGACGTGACTGCACCGAGTGGCGCATCGCATGAACCTGTGAAACATGGCAAAGAACCGGTCACAGCTGTGGCGAATAAGAAATGAAAAACTAAAGCCCATTTCTAAAAGGTCATTTCAAACACAAACAGCGCCAACACCCTATTCAAGTTTTTTCGTCCAGCGCAAACGATGGTGACGAAAAGAACGCGCTCTGAGAGCGAAAATTGACAGGCTGAACAGAACAGTGGACGCGTACAAGCAAGAGCTTCAGAGAATGAATGAAAGCTGCTTGGTCAGTGCATTCTTAGAAGTTGCGGCCGATGCAGAAGACGGAAGTGCAAAAGCAGCGCTACTTCGAGACCAAGTGAAGAATTATAAAAAGAATAAACCGAAGTGGTGTGAAGCCACAATCAGACACTGTATTGTTATTCGACACCTGTCGACAAAGACGTACGAGCATATCAGATCCGAGGGACTCCTCCGACTATCATGTCGAAACACTGCACAGAAATATATTAGAACAGCTGCCGGAGAAGTTGGGTTTAATGACCTCGTCCGCTGCCGCCTGACAGCAGAACTAGAAAATCTGCACACGCCTCAGTCGAAAGTGTGCGGTCTTGTGGTAGACGAGATGAGGATTCAGGAGAAGCTGATCTACAACAAGCAAAGAGATGCATTTATAGGTGATGTTGACATGGGCCCCGAACTTCAAGATATAAGTCCCAGCTCAGAAGACAAGGTCCTAGCGAACTCCCTTTTATGGTTTTTGCTGTGTGGTCTACACGCAAGGTTTAAGATACTCGTAGGGTATTTTTTTTTTACTAAAGGCGGTACAGGAGACCACTGGCTGCAGTTGTACGCCACGTGCTCAGGAAGACAGCCGATGTAGGATTCGACATCGTACGGCGGGTGACTGACAACCACAATGTGAATGTCGCGGCAATGAATATTCTGTGCGGAGGCAAGGCCACGTGGGCAAGAAGAATATACAGACATAGCACCCTGCCGATCCCTCTACGGAGCGTTTTCTTTCTTTCGACCAAAGTCACATATTAAAAAATGTGAGGTCACAGTTCCTGGCGACGCACTTCGGCAAAGCAAAGCAGATCACATCACAGTATGTCAAAAGTCTCTACAGAATGCTGAAGAACTCGACAGTGTAGCCAGTTAGGTTCTTGACCTGAAAACACGTGTATCCATCTAACATAGGAAAAATGAACGTTACATCAGCGGTTCAGTTGTTTTCAGTTCCTGTAACTGCCGCGCTTAGCAACCTCAAAGATCAGGCCGGCCACACATGTGATCTGGACTTCGCTTCGGCAGTACCCACAACTGAATTCATGCAAATGATACAGAAGTGGTTCACAATAATAGACGTCAGCAATTGGCTACAACACATTCACTGCAATAACGCTGACGCCCGTCAGTTTACGGACGCAGATGATCGAAGATTAGAATGGCTTGAGGATTCTTTCCTCGCTTACATCGAAGACCTCAGGAACGAAAGCCCGGCAGGAAGCTTTTCAAGCAAGGAAACTCACCACGCTCTTGTCTTTGCGACCACGTCAAATGTGAGGTGCATTCGTCACATACTGACCGTCAAAAAGTTCCGCTTCGTGCTCACACGCAAATTGTCGAGTGACCCGATAGAGTAAATGTTTGGCTTCTGCGACGAAGTTCCGGTACCAACGTTACCTTGATGTGAAGAGCGCGATATCCGGACTTGAAGAAACGCCAAAGACAGGCATCTTTGCTGCCTCCGACCAGAGCGACGTTCAGAGCTCGACATCTTTCGTCGCAAGGCAGCTGCTGCCGACTCAACGGCGCCCCACCATGCCTACCACTGGTAACAAGTTTCTCGATCAGATCGTGAGCGACTTAAAGAATCACTACACAATATCGACACCGCACATAACAGGTCCGGACGAAGCAGCGTCGCTATGGCTGGTGGTTTCATTGTGAGGGCTGCAAGTGAAAGCATTGCTTGCTCTAACTGCGTCGCACAACTGTAGGGTCAGAAAGGCACCACACCTCTCCTTGGCCTTAGTGCCCGCCAAGATCGGGGCGGGCTCTTCTACCCGAGCCAGGAGCTCGTAAACCTGCTGATCGGTCTTCGGAATCTTGTAGACTACGTGCTTCCCCATAGAAAGTATTTCACAAAACTTTTGGAGGTTTGCGTCGAAATAAGTGTGGCAGCTCTCATGGAACTCAGTGTTGTCATCTGTGGAAACACAGATAGCGACCATCGCAAGGTTCTCCTGGAACTCACTGCACACAAGTTCATGAAACCGCTATTCACCAACTATGCCACCAGAGCTATCGACAGGAATGTTGTTGTCAAGTTTCTTGACCGCAAGCCTATTTCCCGCAAAGTGCTTAAATTGTATGTGACTTATAAGCATACGCCAAGCTCTGATGATTTGCTTTTATGTGGTCGTTGAACCTGCCCCGAGTTTACCACTAAGCAAAACTACGTGCAACTCGAATAATGCTGTGTAAGCGACATTCCAGGACGAGCCAAATCTGTCAAAATAAAATATTTTCTGAGGGTGTCTTGCTACAGTACTTGTAAACGCCAACTAACATTGACAGCAAGAACTGCGATACGTGCAAAACAGTAAAACGTCCTGCGGACTCGACATAAGGCATCATGCGATAACTCCTGCAAGGAAAGCTGCAGACCGACTTAGTGGAATGAATGTGGCCGTGCTAGGTCACACTGACAGGATTACCTTCAATTTTCTCGCTTTGCTTGTCGCCGTGGCTTTGGCAGCTGCTCTTTGCAGCCCCGATCACACAGCTCGCGTGTTCGAGAGAGTTGTTTTGCACTCTGTGTAAGGAATAAAATAATAAAAGGTGTACATGCAACGACGCACAAATTCAACTTCATGGGCATGATCAACACGCACAGAGCGATAATGATACGACTGCGTAAAGACGGATGATGATAGATTTTGCGGAAGGAACACGGACTAGTAAGTTGTCGTCCCAGTGATGCACTGGGTGAAGATAAAGTTTAGCTTACGGACGTTATGCTCCCATTACGCTTATTATTTAAAAATATTCAGAACAAGAATTTTGCAAAGTAGCTGTTTTAGTGAAAAGCGGGCGTTACTTAAAATTTCGTCGCGAATAACTCAAGGTGCAAATTGAATTGTTAATTCTTCCTTTGCTAATTATCCAGCTCATTTGGCGGCAGCAGCTGTGGCAACGTGTTTATGTGCCTGAACGCTGTCATGTGTTTACGTAGATTACCAAGTACCTAGCCACCGGAGCCTACGCATCCCCAAGTGGTCTCGGAAACATCCCAGTGGCTACAGGTACACCTGTACTAGCAGCATCATCAAGCGCTCTCCTTCCTGAGCTTCGCTGCATAACCAAGACCTTCTACGTCTCGGCACCACGATCGATTGCATTTAAACCGGATTTTACCTTGCCTGGAAATAATTTTGAGGCAACATCTCCGGAAACGTGCTTCTGTTACTGAGAGATTTTACCTCTCTACGCAGGTTACTTAGTACCTTGAATGCAAATACATCCTTTCGGACGCAAAATCTGCCCCCCCGCCCCTTCCTGCTGCGAAAGGTTTTGCAGGTTCCTAATGATGTCGAGTAATAGTGAATTAGCACGGGCCGTCGAAACAGTGCGCAGTGAAATTGCGATGTAGTGTCATGGTGCGTGAAAAGGTATATGAAGAAATGAGAAAAAAATGAATCATTGTCGCCCAAAAACAAGTCACTATCTAAAAGGGTGGCGCAATCGAAACAGTACTCTCGCCTCAACAACGTCGAAATAAAAGGAGGCCCGTGTAGCCAAGGTAAGGCTGGAAAAAAATAGGGGAAAAGACTGGCTGTACTATCACTCAAGACGTTTATGTGCTTCACCATGTGCCGACAGAAAAAAAGATGACAACGAAAGCGTAATAGCCACATTCTCCTCTGAAAAAAGAAAGGAGGTTTCATGGCGAAAGCTAGGAAAGTCCGCTTAACTTCTACAGCCGTCGGTTTCGCCCAATCACGTGAAGACAAAGTTTCAACGAACACTTATCGCCGGATGATAAACGGCTGTTGGCGAAGGCCGTCTCTGTAAAGAATGAAAGACGATGAAAATTTGTTCTCGAAATCTGAGAACAGCATTGGCTACACTATTGTGAGCGTCAAACCCCTGTTTTTGTTTGTTAAATAATCAGGGAGCTGACTATCAGTTCTCTATCTCTTCATATTCTATGTCTTAATTTACTCCGGACGATCTCAAATGTCTGACCTTGAGATGTAGCTTCAACCATAAAACCTTTGAAAGTTTAACATACGCAGCCTTACCAAATACTGCGATGATTTGATTGACTTCTTTTAGTCATTGAATTACTTCCTTACCGTATTATGCCTCTACGAAATCGGAATAGCCATAATAAATACAAATCTATTTGCTATTCTCTATTACTCTGTGGAATTTTGTACCGATAGGGGCTATAGATGCGGAAGACCTGCCATATATGTTCTGGTCAATGTACCAACTTTGCCTAAAGTAACCATGTAATGGGGTTTGCTTCTCATCTGTATAGTGGAGCCCTTACGGCACTCCTAAAGACCAAAAGGCCTCGAATTGTGAGGACAAGGGCTCTCCTTACCTTACATACACTCAGAGCATAAGTGCTACACTACACGGCTAAAAAACATCACCGTTGCCTGGTTACTTTAGGCAAAGTCTGTACCGTAACAGCGCCGCGAACACTTTTAGCTCACCAGCCCGTAACATAGTCTTTGCGGCTAGAACTGACCACCTTTTTTTGCCTTTTGACAACCACCACATAGGGTGCCTCGATGGTCAGCGAGGGGGCATCAACGCACCCTACCACCACACTATTATTGGCTCCATCTATGGTTCACTTTCAGATTCATATGCTGAATATGCTTGCACCTCGACAGCATCTTAAACAAAACAAATAACGAAAGCAATGATGCCATTTTGTGTTGAGGTACCAACATCAATATTCGCCATCCAATTAACATTCTTTGCTTCACGCATACTGTTGCGCAGGGCATGACTTTCGCTCAATAATAAATCTACCAACATAATACCTACCCACTTGACCTCCTGCATTAAATGAACATGATTTGTCTACATGCTCTCACAATAAAACTGCCAGCAGGCGTAACCAACACAGCTGCAATTGATCATTATCCTGTCTTAACTGTGACTGAATCGAATGGGCTGCCCTGTATGCAAAAGCAAGAGAAACACCACTTTGATTGAGCTAAGGTAATCAATACAACTGCTAACAGTGACTGGTCTCATTTTCCTGAAAGAGATTGTAGCTATATACTTAAAATTATTGTGAAATCGAAAGCGCCATGACAGGTATCAATATTCTTGCTACAAATACACGTTGACTTCAAGTTCACTGAAACGCCTTCTGGACGCCTGGTTTATTGAGAAGCGTAAACAAACGACAAAGCCTTCTAAGGAAATGGAAACTGCACCCATTTTATAAGATACTCAAATTTCCTGACATCAATTTTCCAGTACGCTTAACGCAGTTTCAAAGCAGGCGAAATGGAGCCACATTGAAAAGAAAATTTTGGCGCGTATTAAGGACTCACAAAAATCTGCAGCGTATCAAATCATTCCTACATCAAACACCAATAAAGCAGGACGTGTTCAAGATCAACACTGGTTCGCGGATTAACTAACGAAACAAGCATAAAAACGCATCAAGCAATTTTTCCCCATGAGGAGTGCACCACTTTAAACTGCTACCACAGCATAACTCCTGTCAAATCACCTTAGTCTTCCTATCTTCATCCTGCCTACTCCAGTGAACTAGAGCGAAAACAGAGCACTTTAGGAGTCCCCGGCCAATTGATATCGAACGAATGTCCGGTCGTATTGCTCCTGTACCTAACCATATTATAAGCTGCATGTTCAGCTGTCTTTCCTGAGCAACTTGAACTTGGAGAAAACATGCCGGTGTTGCAAACAGAGGATTGTGAAGTAATCATTATTACCAGTTCAAAGCAAAACTATCCAGAAACTAACGGTTATTCGATAGCACATTATCTTCACAAATTTCATCTCTTGTCATAACACAAATATGAATTTCGCTCAGAATACTCTACCAAACTAGGTCTTAAACCGTTTACCGATGAAGAAAAAAATGCAATAGACTTGGGCAATATAGTTGGCGCAGTTTTTGTTGATTTCTCTACAGATTTTGGTACTACTAACCATGCCCACAAAAACTTCTATGAAGTAACCTTTGCTTCTTTCATGAAAAATTCAAGTGGCAAGTTTATACGCTTTCTGTCCGGTAGTATGCAGAATGTCGATCAGCTACGAATTAATGCTAAAGTTAATTCAAATTTTAATGACATTATTAATCAAGTCGCTATCACTTTTCAAAGGGTATTCACACAAATTTCCGCCTTGGCATATCTTTCCAATGTTAATGCATTTCCTTCTTGTTCCAACATGCCGAATTTAGTCATAAGCCGCAATAGTTGTAAGCACGCTCTTATTAAAGATAAAAAATCAAATGGCGTGAATGATATTCCCTACGCGTAATCGGTAGTCTGAGGTAATTTTCTATTACCTTCACATCATTTTTAATGCCTCACTTTATCACAGTTACCTGCCTAGTGACTGGTTAATGTCCAGAAGAGTGCCAGTATATAACTCTGGAGAAAAGAAAACGCTGGGAACTGCCGACCAATTTCGCTTCATGCACGTGTTGCAAGTTGCCTGAGCATATCATAGCCGACCGTGTATCCAACAATCTTGAATCGCTCATCTTCTTCGTCAAATTTCAGCATGGTTTCCGTGAAAATGTGTCGACTACAACAGAGCTATTAATCGTAATACACGACTTTTCCCTGGCAACTGAAAATATCGAACAAACACCATTTTCCTGGATTTTTTCAAAGGCGTTTAATCACGCATCCGACAGCTTGCTTACTGAAATGCTAAAAGAAGTTGGGATGCCAGCCAAGCTTGTGAGTTAATTGCAAGTGTATTACCAACAAAATCACATACAGGTTGTAGAATGTGGTGGAATTAAGTATGAGGGCTTGCAGGTTCTGCGCGGTATACCGCAGGAATCAGTGCTGGGGCCGCTATTGTTTTTTATATATCTCAGTGAATTGCAGCCAAGCTTGTGAGTTAATTGCAAGCGTATTACCCACAAAATCACAGGCAGGTCGTAGAATGTGGTGGAATTAAGTATGAGGGCTTGCAGGTTCTGCGCGGTATACCGTAGGAATCAGTGCTGGGGCCGCTATTGTTTTTTATATATGTCAGTGAATTGCAGGGGTCTCCTTCGAGCGTAAACCTCGAAGCATATAGCACTATGATTCCACCTTTCCTAGAGAATGCCTCGGTGGTGTGGGATCCGTACCCCGCCAAAAACATCGAGCAAGTAGAGCGCATCCAACGGCATGCAGCCAGGTTCATCTCATCCAATTATCGCAAACATTAATCTGTTACTGGTATGTTGAGGCCGCATAAGTTGAAGCCGCTCCAGTTGCGCAAATAGATCGCCAGGTAAATGTTTTTTCTAGTTGCTGTATCACAACAAAACAGGATTGCCGCGTGAATCACGTTAATGTGTGAAGCACTCCTACGCATACCAACACTGACCATGAGTCTTGTAACGATCTTTCTTGTGCCGTTGCCTAGCAAAACAGGACGCCATGTTAAGTTAAAAGGAAATGAAATAAATGTCGACGACTGGGGGTCAAACCAGCGGCGGTGAGAAGAGATCAACTTCGCAGGCCGCTGTACGAGAGCACTAGGCTCTCGCTGCAGCCGAACACACGTCGTGTTAAACTGCAACACACTCTCGCGCTGTGCATTGCACGTCGTCGGCTTCATCAACTTCCATCTGCGGCGCGAACAGATCAGATCAGCTTAACCTCGATCAGAGCTTAAGCTCAGTCCAATACCGTCGACAGATCTGCCGAGGACTCATCAAATCAAAACCATGAGCCAACCAGGATAAACACATGCTTTCGCACGTCTGCTCGGTTTAAGTACGGTAAAACCCGAACTCTTTTTTTTTTCTTTGCCTCAATGATCATCAAGATTTAACAATATAAAAGTGATACGGCCGTATTATGCCGGGACTCAGCAATTCAAAAAAATCTTTTTTGCCTTACGCAGTTGATCATGAAACCGCGTGCCAGCCTTAATTGTTCAATGTAAACTCACTGTAATCTTTTGCGGCTTGGGCAGCACTGTTTCCTCCAGTATTTGAAAATAAATTATAAAACATCTATAAATCATAATTAATATAATTCCTACATTACAGTCACTAGAAATCCGCGGCCTTGCTTTGTCTTTTATGTGGAGCTACTTATGAAAACGACTGCAAGTAATTGAAAGAAATGGTTCTATCTCGTAAACAATGCCAGTGGGCAGAGGAGTTCCGCAAGGCTCAATATTACGTACATTATTATTTTTAGTATGTATGAATTACCTCCACCGCTGCCTAAACTGTACAAATACTATCCTTTAAGCTGACAACACTACCGTATTTGCGCGTTGCCATTTCGGTAGAAATGCAACCATCGCAGCGGTGGCGTAAGGGTCTTAGCATCAGCCTTGCATTCGTGAGATGCGGAGTTCGATCCACAGTGCCGCTGAGTACCGACCAGTGATACAATCGGTACAAGATTTCCCCTGGCATGGCGCTCGGCTTATCTGGGGCGAAATGCTTCGTAAATGGGTCGTCGAGCCCACCTAGTGCAGACTAAAATAATTTGCGCTACGGTGCTCTTTGGACCAAGGCTGTCCTTGCTGTTAAAAGTTCACAATCAGAAATGTAACCGAACAATAAATCGATTTGGAACAAGAGTAATCATGAAAATACGTTTCACTTTTTCTACAGCGAAGCGCGTTGTCACTTTACTGCTCTCATCCACTGTCACCTTGAATATTCCTCTCTTATGGGGCAGCACGCACAGTTCAGTACCATGCAAGTTCAGCAATTAAAAAACCAAGCGTTAAAGGTTATTAATCTTAATAACTTTGCTACAAACTCAATTACGGTTTTTACACCGTTGAACATATAACCATGACTTTCTTTCTTTCTTTCTTTCTTTCTTTCTTTCCTTCTTTCTCTCTTTCTGTCTGTCTTTCTTTCTTTCTCTATCTCTTTCCTTCTTTCTTTTCCTTTCTTTCTTTCCTTCTTTCTTTCTTTTTCTTTCTTTCTTTATTTTTTTCAGGGAAGTAGTAGTAGTAAGTGTTTATTGATAAAAATATAATAAAAAAGGAAGTTAAAAGATTTTTGCTAACCCCGGCATCTGCCATGACTGTGTCGGCGGCACCTGAGCTGGGGCAGCGCAAATAAAGGATAGAAGGCAGTATAAAGAAGTAAAATGAGAGAGGTGAGGGGACAGCAAGAAAGGACATAGGAAGTGGTCATATATACACTATTTACAAAGAGTTACAATAAAGTAGTCCAGGTTGTGTGCGTGTACAGTCAATGAGGAAAAACAAAATAAAAACACGCGCGCAAAATGTTTTGCACACAACAGCTGGAGTGGGGCGCCCAGCTGTTAATCGTCGTAGGTATTGCACGCGGAATGTTCGGTCACTGCGCGACACTACCTGGCGAAGAACAGACGGGACGTCAAGTCCATCTGTTCGAGAAATGCACAGAGGCTCACCATTGTTCCCTCACGGGTACGCGCACTGCCCTGCGGCCACAATAGCGTCTTGAGGGAGTCTGGTAGTATGCCCTGCGCCCTATAGGCCGCTGCATATCGCGATGAGCGCCAGCGAACGCGGCACAGCGAAGGAGCAGGTGCTCCAATGTCTCCTCTGCACCGCATCCATCACACACATCACTCGTCGCGAGCCCGTGACGCACCCGTCGTTCCCCGGGCCACACGCAGCCGATGCGCGCGCGGAGGATCATTGCGCGTTGCGACCGCGAAAGAGCGCGGCAGCCGTTGATGCTGGCGATGCGCTCACCTCCGGCGATGCGTGGGTCGGGGTGCTGCCGTCGGAGATGTTCATGGATGACCGCACGCACGTCCTCCAGCGCAAGGGGGAGATTACTTGGCGGTAGCTGGTGTGCGGCGGTCGCGAGGTCGTCGGCCTCCTCGTTGCCAGCGATGCCGCATGGGCCGGGCACCCACTGTGCACGCACAAAGCATCCTTTCTGCGTTAGGCACTCGATGCTTGCGCGAATGTCGCGCACTAGTGGTCAGGAAAGGCTAACTACGATTTTTTAGCGGACTGTTAAGAAAGTGATCTGTATTGCTACTTTGATATCCTCTCTAGGCCACCACAAAAAGACCAGGTTTCTGAAAATAACATTATACTTCCAAAAATGAGTACTAATTACGGAAGGTTTACAGTGTATTTTGTGCGCATGCTTTTAAAATCAATTACCCAATTAAAAAAGCATCGCCGTCGGCAATATTATAAAAAGAAAACAGCAATATAAATTTTATCATAATGATGTCATCGGCTAATATGCTACTTTAATGATCCTGTACTGTTTTTTGTTTACTTAATAATGACGTGATGGATGTGTTATACTGTGATGCGTATATCCCCAACATTATCATCTGTTTTCTGTTTTTGTTACACATTTATTTGCTATTGTTCCTCCCAATAACATACTATGGAAGTTCGTACTTAGAAGATGTGTTCTAACCAGTTGATTTTTATTTATTGGCTAATTCATTTCATTTACGTAACGCAACTATATATTGAATGTTACAGCTAAATGTAAGCAAGTATGAAATATGGAGCGCCCTGGGTGAGTGAAACCATCTGACTTTAGCTGAGAGTCGAGTGGTCTAGTCTTGAGTATTATTTGAGCTAGTTAGTAAAAACGTATGAGTCAGATATTTCAATATTTTAGGTGTAGATCATCTTAGAAACACTAGAATGACGTGCTAACGACATGGTACTATTCTCATTTATCTCTATGCCAGTCTAATAAAGGCCTCGAAATACAAAAACTGCCATGCGACAGCGGTGCTACTTGAGTGCCCCATGACATGACTTCTGAAAACGAAATCGGCTCATCTTTGGAGCACTGTCGCCGATGCGACTTTGTATCTCCAGTAATCGCAAGATATGCGCCAGCCGCTGCTAACCCTTTGGATAGCTTTCTTCTTAGGACAGTAAAAAAGAAACCGCCTAAATAATGCTACCTTGTTTAGACATTCCAGTCTGCTATTTTCCAAGAACAGCAACAACTCCGGAATTGACAGTCTTTTCTCTGAAGGCATTCACAAAAAAAATAGTTAATTTTTTCATAGGATATAATCTAAATTTACAACAGGAAAAATAAAACGTGCTTCAGTCTAGGCCACACCACTCTCAACATCACTCAGTCGGTTCCACTCGTCTAGCCCACTCCATCTTTCCTAAAATCTCGGTAGTATTTTGCTGGAGCACCCGGTACACGAGGCCCTTTTAAAATAGTGTAGGTAAGGGACTTGCTTCTATATTAAAAAGTGCCAATAAAGTTTCATGCTTGTGCCAAAGGAAAAATTTGCGCTTGCCAATTTAATGTGTCGGTTATAAGCAAGCCTAGGTACCATATAAGGAAACGAAAGCAAGGGGAGAGTCATTAACTGAGTACACAGGACTAGTAGTTCGTTGGGAACCAATAATTAATTTGCACTTCATTGCATTGTGCTCCATCCCTAATTTGTGTCACCAGTGTATAATAGGATATAAACCAGTTTGAAAACCTGTTTTGTGGTCATTGTCTGTTCTAATTTAGGAATAAATTACACAGTCATGAGCCTACACTACCATGGGCGAGATACACGGTTAGTGAATACCATAATATAGATTCCAAATGTAGTGGGTGGAATGGAACCTTTGGGCACACTTGAGGCTAATTCAGTTATTGGGGAGACATAGCCACTTACAGTGACACATTGAAAGCGGTTAGTTAGAAAAATGCAGGAAGTTTTTAAATTTTAAAAGCCAGTCTTAGTGCCGATAGTCAAAGAATTAACAAATAATTTTTAACCTTGTTCAAATATTTGGAAAAGTTGACAAAAATACAGACAGTAACGCCGCCAGCAATACACTTTTTTCTCAAGTACAGCGTGCCATGAATCTGCAAAACGAAGCAGTTGAGATTCGCAAGAAAAGGAGAGCCGAAAGGCATGTTGAGCAGGTGTAATGAAGATATTTGATTCCAGAAAATCAAATATTTGAGGAAAGAAAATCTCCTCCATGAGTTTACAGAGAATACAGTGATAATGGATAATTTTAGGGTTCCAGGGTTCTTGTGTTGCATGTCACAACCGCTATCTAGTCTGCTCCAATGGGCCACTCAAAATTATGACCTTTCCGCATAGACGTTGGTTCACTATGTGCAATCATCTCTTCTCCCCGCACTCTGGGAATTGATTTCTTTTTTAACAACCTGACATTGGCACGTATGTTTAGGCAAGCCGGCTTTCTCCTTGTATCCTACACTCGCTTGGATTTGCGCTGCCTTAACGCAACATAGCAATGAGACAGAAATAGGCAAAACTGCCATTGCAACGCAGTGGGACGGTGGTTGAGGCTGCATGCAAAAGCTGTAGATTAAAGAAAGCGCAAACATACTGCACATGTTCAAGCCTTGTTTCGTTTACCTGCATCGCATTTTCAGCAAGAAAAATGAAGAGTTGGAAAACTTTCTAATAAAAAAAAGAAACGTGTAGTCGAGTCTCCTGTAGAGTTTATACATTACGCACCTAAAATGGTTCACTTAATATCAGTGTTTACATTGTTTCGCTATGCTGTTATGCGATACTTTGTAGAACTGTCGCGGCACCGCATTTCTCCAAAAATCTACACGTGTCGACATTGCCTGCAAGCGACAGGAACAAGGAAAGCAGCCCCTGAACACTGGTTGTTTGTATGCAGTTTGTGAGCTGCAAAAGTTGATCCGCTCTGTCTGAAGAAGTATGGAGAAGTAAATGCATTAAAAAATAAAAAAACAGAGGATACGCGAACAACAAAAACACCAGTTGTAACTAGAGGACTATTTCGTAATAGTGTTAGGTATAAGTTTGTCGGTATCTTGAAAACAAGGCGCCTCAATGGAGCTCACAAGTAAAGCGAATATTTAATCGCAGCGTATCATATTTTCCCAAACGCGAATGCCGTGCAAGTCTCGCGATTGTGTTCGGTCACCGCAGTAGTTGAATTGTAACTAGAAGACAGAGTATAGTACGTTGTGAGGCTTAAATCCGGCATGTAAAATAGCAAAAGCTTATGTCAGAACAACGCACCGTCTGTTGCCGGAACTATTGCCCTCAACGACGGCTTCATGTCACACGCGAGAAAGCATAGGTTATATTAATGCATACTTTACTATCTTTTTACGTGCTTTTTTATTTTTTGCCGTCCGTTATCTCGCACGCAGTGTTTTTGTTTTGCGCTTTACAATAGCAGTGCTAAAAGGAGGCAGAAAAGAATAAGAAGTGCTACAGCTCTCCTCTGCTGTAAGAAAGTAGGCTTTTGTTTTCAATTGTCAGCGTCTGGCATAACAGTTCCTGACAGTTATCACTTTTTTTGACGCAGATACTGCTCAGTTTTAATAGATCACTGGCCAGGCAACTCTAAAAGGCTTTATGTGCTTTTTCGCCAGTGATAATAATAATAATAAAAATTATAATATTAAAACAAGTCATGATTATTTCCGCCACTGAGTACAAGGAGCTATAAGAGGTGGGTGGGGAAAAAGCTGCTCTTTAGGCAGCTCGAGAGCGTTTAAAGACACCTATAATTATATCAGCAGCAGTGGCATGGCTAACAGTGTATACATCGAACAAGTTTTTTTAGAGGCCGTTTCTGAAAGAACATCTGGATTTACCAATGCATGGAAAACATGAAAGGTTACAATGTAATATATGCACACAATCCTTAGAGAACACTCATGAAAAATAAAGAAATATGATTTTTACACAAAAAGGTCGGCAATGTGCGTATGCGGCATTGTAGAAAGAACTGCCTGCTGAAAGTCGAGATCATTCAAAATTGACGGTAATGAGTGCTTCATTCTTTTGAACCCCCTAGCCACAAAAGGAGTACGCCATGGTGGCTAATGCCAAGAAGTGTAAGTTTTTGTAAGGTATGTTCAACTTGAAACTGTTTCTGATCCTATTTGTGCTGCATTTCTGTAGGCGCACAGCAGTTTGTGCACGCAGTTAGTATGCGCTGTTATAACCATGAGTTTTCGGAAAAGGGGGTGTGTATGTTCCAGTTTAGAGGTATTCGCTATTGCGCGGACGGCTTTCTTTTGTAGTAATAAAAGTTTGTTAATGTTAGTTACGGAAGTGTTTGCTTACACTAAGGTGCGAAAGTATATTTGTGAATTAATCGGAGCGTTGCATAAAAGTTTCTTATTGTTAATCGGAAGTATTCGATGAAATCGTTTCAACACACCTTCAACTCTGTTTAGTTTTATAGAAATTATTTTTATGTGCTCGTTTCACGACAAGTTTTCAGGAAAAATTACGCCCAGTAATTTTACCTATTTTACTGATTTTGTGCAGTGGGGCCCTAAGTGAATATTGCCAGAAGGTGTAGTTGGGATTCCTGGGGTACGGGACAGGACACATAATGCTTTATTTTCGTGCAGGGTAAATACATTTATTCGGCACCACTCCTGAAGTTCGCAACCAAAAATAACAGCTACTTCTTTTATTTTCTCCAGGTCCTTACCAGAAACCAGCACTGCGCAGTCGTCTGCATAATTTATACATTTAAATTTTTCGTGAATTCTGTCAATATCATTTATATAGACAAGGAAGAGGATAGGTTTCAAATATTGCCTTGTGGAACGCCAGAATTAACTGGTTTTATGCTTGATTTAATCCAGTTTAAGTCAGTGTATTGATGACGTCCCTGAATATAGGATTGAATAAGGTGCTGTGAAAGTCCCAGAAAGCCATAAGGTTCTAGTTTGTAATGTAATCACAAAGTGAGCAAGGGAGGGGAAAGCCTTAGGGTGCTTGCCAGTGTTTCAACTTCGTTTCTTTATAAATAAAATAGCATCTTCTACCAAGCAGAACTTCCTAAATCCAAATTTATGTTCGGTTATCAAGTTGTGCTTTTTTGCAAAAGCGATAATACGTGTGTGAATTACTTTTTCCAATCCTTTTGAAAAGAGCGGCAGTATAGACAGGGGGAGATAATTTGTCAATTCATTTTGATCTCCACCCTTGTAAACTATTAGTATTCTTGCAACCTGCATGGGAAGTGGAAATCCTCCTGTTGAGAGTAACACATTGTAAATGCGCGTTTAAACGGGTGCTTTTCACCTATTACATGATTTATTGGTTTAATTTCCGAAAAATCTACACCGTGAGCCCTGCTGTTTGTACGAGCTTGACAGAGTCTTGCTATTTCCGGCGCGCAAGTGGAGCGAAAAAATAAAGTGCTTTGTATGTCCGGAATATTTCTGGCAGCTTCAGAGCACCGCGCACTGTTTCCGTCTTCAACAAAGGAACCATCGAATTTATTCGCCATATCCCATTCCCCTTATTTCTGTCTCACTAACTAAGCTGTAGATCACTGTCATTTGTAGATCACTGCCAATTTTTATTGAGAATATCATTTAACTTTTTCCATACTACATTTCATCTTTTGCAAGCGGTTGCTGTGAAAAATGCGCAGATAGTAGTCGACTTCTGCTTTCTTTAAAGTCTTGTTTATTTCTGAACGTTTTCGATTCCTTCCATTCTGTCGCGTCATGTGACTGAATAAAGACGTGATACTTTATTGTAGCGATAGCTACATTACAGTAGCATTTCGAGCTCCCTGTGGCTGCACTGCCACGCAGTCACGTGGTTGGTCACGTGGTACGGAGCAGCTGCCGGCGGCGCGGCGACGTGGCTGATCACGTGGTTAGTCACGTGGTTGGCCACTTGACCAGCAACGTGGAGCGGAGCAGCTTCTGCTGCCGGCATCGCGGCGCGCCAGCGAAATCGAGCTGCCACAGCTGTGCGCATGCCCCGTGTCAAGTAGGGCGAAGATGAAGAAGGTACGCCCAGCGAAACGGAGCGACGAAAGACTGACTTTGCAATTCAACTGAGCAAGTTCTACCCGGCGAGCTGTAGCTATCGCGTCACGCCAGGTTTAGCCAGAGCTAAACCACCGCCATTTTTTTTCTGTTTAATAAGCTTGACATAATGGCGCGTGACCCCAAGGCTTACGCAATTTTTTGTACTGACGAGAGGACTTTATTTTGAAGGGGGCAAAATAGTGTATGTTCAGAATTTCCACGAATTTTTCCTATGCTTCGTTAGCATCGTTAACCAGGAAAACGTCGCACCAGTCAATCTGCCTTATTGCTCGCTGAAAGCTCTTTAGTGCGTCAGGTGCTATTTCATGATATGTTATTACATTTGACTTAACGGGTTTAGAAGGCTGAGTGCACTTGATAATGAGAAAAATTGGCAAATGGTTAGTAATGACACTGCTCAGCTTTCCGGATAGAATGTTGTCAGCAGTGGGGTTAGTAATAGTCCAGCAGGGTTGACGTGGAGCAAGCAATTCGCGATGAAAGACCAATGGCATTCCGGAGCGTTTCTTTTTTGCGTAATAAAAAAAAAGCCAGCAGCAGGGATAGTTTCATTTTGGATATCTATATTCTTATCACTAGCGACCGTAACAATACCAGCTCTTTCATTGGTATAGGATTGTAAGGAGTCCCAAAATCTCAAAAATTCAGGAAGGCTTACAAGACAGCAAATATGTTGTCATCGTTTCTAATACATACAACTTCATAATTTTCACAGATCAAGCTATAGTGATTTACGATAACAAAACCTGGCATCTAAATCAGGATGGCCGCGCTATCTCCTTCGCTTTTTTTGCGGTTCATGCAGAAATGATTGTAACCTCATGATTTTAATCACGACTGTTACAGGATTACGTCAAATTTCACTCCGAAGGCATGAAGTAGAAAAAGTAGACAGTTTTAGCCTCACGTACGTAGAGCGCTTACAGATGACCAGTGCGCATGAGCAGAACACAAAGGGTCTGCGAGAGGCTCATGTACGTACGTGAGATTCGGATTTTTACGTTGCGGTCTTCGCGTTGCTTGCGTACGTAGCGTTGACAAAATGGCGGCGCCCTGCCCGCCCGCTTCACAGCGAAAACAGCTTCGTCGCTAATCCCTCGACGCGATATCGTGCTCGAAATCATTGTATTCGCCTTCAATTTGCTCATTCTTATCCTCGCATAAAGTTTCAAGCGACAAATAGTGTTTGTTTTTCAAACAGAAAAGCGATTTTGCAGCTCTTAAGCCTGGCGATGTTGCGTTCGTGGCCGTCATTGCAACGGTCTCGCGAGCTCTCGAGCTAGCGAGAGTGCACCAATATCGAGACGGCAGCTACCCCGTGCAAAAGACGAGTTCTGCTGCTCTGCGTTTTCGCTTTTCCAAAAGCGACGATTTAGATTTGCTTCGCGATGTGAAGGAATGCAACTGCAACCCATTTGCGGACTACATGCTAAACAGTTCACTAAAGTGGCTGTCTGCGCATGTTGGTGATTCCTGATGGAAATGTACAGTGCAAATAAAGACGAGGACACAAGGAAGACACATGAAACACACGAGCGCTGACTTGCAACAGTTTATTTCGAAACTCAGACCAGTATTTATAGCTGAAAAACCAGGCGGTTATCAAACATGCGCAGTAGGTGACCCATTCATATGTTGGCGCCAATATAACAGCTCCTTACTAGTAAGAGCAGAGAGTATAGAAGCAAGTCGCCGTGAATTTCTCTAGGTCTTTTTTAGCGTGAAAACACATAAGGTTGACACCCCTTTCAGACAATTGTCTCAGAAAATGGCACTTGGCAAAAGTCCATTGCCATGTTTCTTCAGAAAAAGCTCGACTTGTTACGCATTGATGACCCTTTCCAAGTAAAGCACTCTGAGGCCGTCTTGAATTATATCGAGTGTTCACCGCATAGGAACCTCAGGGCGTTCTCAGTAGACATAAAGGATCTTTTCTATTCGTTGCCCCAGTCAGACTTGCTCTCTTGTGTCCTGGACTGTACTGATACATAGGCAAACGTAACTTTTATGAATGAAACTGAAATGTCAAGCAGTGGCTTCTTAGAACTTCTTAGGGTTTATCCTGGGTCAACTTTTATGTAATGGGATGGCCACCCATATCTGCAGGAGTGGAGAATTTGTATTGGCTCCTGTATTGCCCCAGTTCTTAGTAATTTATTTGTAGCTCATCTTGACAGAGCCCTTTGTAGTTATCTACCAAATTTTAAAGTGACCAAGATTTTTAGGTACGTTGATGATTTTTTAATATTCCTGGACTGCAGTTCGGGCTCTTTTGAAGTAGTAGCTACTAACACACTGACTTTCTTAGGGGCAGGCTTGTCGCCTCTAGAATTAACGCATGAGATGCCTTCTGGCGACAGTATTGGATTTCTGGATATCAGACTTTTATTTCGTAACGCACAGATCTACTGGAAGTAAGAGCCACGCGATAACAAGACACTGTTTTCATTCGGATCAGCGCATTCCAAACTGGTAAAGAGGGGAATTGTAGGGTTATGCTTGAAAAATGCGCTTTGTAAATCTAGTCCTGAGCTAATGGCTGCTAGCTACAGTGAACAGATCCTTCGTCTCAGAGCCGCGGGGTAACCTACTCATGTTTTGAACATTGTCGCGGAAACCCTTCTTAAGCGCTTGTGCTCAAAAGAGACTCGTACAACACTACCGCCCTCAACAAAACGGATTGCTTTGACCCCGTACATTCATGGCCTTTCTCATCGCCTAAAAAATATTAAAAAAGATCGGCGAACGGCGGAACATAAAAGTTATTTTCTCTGCCCCCTGATAAGCTGAAAAAGTTATGCAGACTGTTCAGGCCCAGTGATTCAAAGAATGAGAACTGCAAAAAGAAGCACGGAACAAAGTTCGTAGAATGTACCCATTCGATTGTCTACAGCATCCCTTTGAAATGTGGGAAGAGCTATGTAGGACAAAGCGGTAGATGTTTGAACGACGACCACCGAGAGCATTGCAATAATTTATCTGAGCGGCAAGGAGGGCTTCTGGACGCACGCTGTAGGAAATGTAAAAAAAAACGGTAAAAGATGAAAATGATAGCGATTCAGATGAAGAGTTTGTATGTCAGCCTGCTTACCAAGAATTCTCTGTTATCGCCAAAAACCGTTGGCAACTCACTGGAGAGATTATTGAGGCTGAAATGATAGACTTGTTGGGTGGGTCCTGCGTGGCCAAGCCATCTATTGCTCTTACTAGTAAGGAGCTGTTATATTTGCGCCAACATATGTATGGGTCACCTACTGTGCATGTGTGATAATTGCCTGGGTTTTCAGCTATAAATACTGGTCCGAGTTTTGAAATAAACTGTTGCAAGTCAGCGCTCGTGTGTTCCATGTGTCTTCCTTGTGTCGTCGTCTTTATTTATTTATTTTTTTATTTATTTATTTATTTATTTATTTATTTATTTATTTATTTATTTATTTATTTATTTATTTATTTATTTATTTATTTATTTATTCTGTAATACTGCAGGCCAATACTTTGGCCCAAGCAGGAGGGGCATATCACAAACAAGAAAACACAGAAAAGCGCATACAATGCAACATGAAATGAACATAATGCACTAAAAGAAGCACAAATGATAACGTCAACATCGCTAACTTGCACAAAAATGATTTTGCAATGCAGCCATGAAGTCGTTAGACCGAAATGCACTAATGGGAAGTGAATTCCCATCGTTCACCGTTCGAGGGAAAAAACTGTACTTGTAAGCGTTTGTTTTCGCGAAGATCGCTGCAAGCAAATACTCATGACTGTGTCGTGTTCTCCTCGTAGAAGGCCGACATACGGAAGCTGGTAGCGTCATATTATTTTTTTACATTTTCATAAGCTAAATCGGTGTCATTATTTGGCGAAGGATGGCGCGGAAAAGCGTACTGGAAAGGTTAGTTCCATGCGTCCATTCAGTCTGCGTCGCGTACGTGAAACTAAAAGCGTCTCTGGTGAAATACGCGTAGCACACGTGTAGTTCTCACGTTTACATATGTGAAGCTTGAACGTACGTGAAACTAAAACTATCTAGTAAGTCAGCACGTTTCGACGTCACTGATCTTGCATTAATGTGAAAAAGTTTAATCGATTTCTTTGGGGTGTTTGCTACCAGAACGTCCGCTAGAGATTCTGAAAGGGCGAAATCGCTGCCCTAAAAAGGTGCAGCGGTCAATACCTGGGGTTTTAGTCGCAAAACATATTTTTGTCGATATCACTTTCGCGGAGTAGCTGCATCACGGGCAATGCTTCTGCGCGATGTGTAAGCACCGTGCCATTTTTGTCGACACAAACTTCCAGTAGTGCTCGTGCTTTCGAGGTATAGACATCCCTAAAAGTTTCTTGACCAGAGGGCAGGGGTATTAGTTGATAGATTGGCTGTTCTGTTGATGACTCATCTGATGAATTTGTAAGCAATCCAATGTCATCGTTCGGGATTTTTTTCCTGGCAAGCTTTCCCGATAAACTTATCACGTTTCCCGCGCCCTTTTGTATACGACAATGTTCTTCTGATCTTTGTTTTTCGTTGCCTCTCTGTGGAAGACGTCTATGTCGTTGCCTGATATCGGTTCACCGACAGCTTTGCTAGTCTCATTGAAGATGACAGATAAGTTTTCTTTATGCTCCTGAGGTATGTCCTTCATTTCGACGTTCCGGTTTCTAGTGTATTGTTGCGATTTTACAAGATTAGCTTTGCACACATCCAGGTCTTTTTCAAGTGAGCATATTTGAAGCCTGAGGACTTCATTGTCCTTCCCCAGTGACTTACGACGACACGCAAATTGGCGATCAAATATTCGCGTTTGGACAATTCCAGTTCTCGAGAAAGCATAGTATCTTTGCGCCCGTTCCTAGTAAGCCAACCAGTATCGAGATACATGTGTAAAACATGTAAAACATATTTGAGACCCTCCGTGCTTAATTAAAGGCAGCGAAAAAGAGAAGCGTTTTCCCCTTCCATAGAAAACCTCAACATAGCATGGAGGGTATGACAAATAAATAAATATTAACTCGCGTAGTCAGCCGCCGACGACTGACTTTAGACTGCGACGTTTCTCTAAGTCATTGCACTCCGTGAGGGATGTTCAACAGAACCGGGTGTTCTTTCCGCTTTTCTCTTGATCGGTCTCTTTGTGCAATCCTGTGCAGCTCGAGGATTAGCAGGGCTGGTTACTGAATCTCTGTAATTAATTCGACTTTGTAATCACTATGATCCTGGTTGAAAGGTTGCTGTTTTAATTATTTGCTATGAAGTGGTCTTTCGCCGAACTTTCATTCCATCCTTTGACGAGGCTCAAGCTGTCGCACGACGCTTAAATATGAAGAGACCAGCACGAAACTGAAGCACTGCCTTTTTTTTTAATAGTCGTTGTGAGGACGCAAGAGCAGTTTTAAGCTCCTTATTGATTCGGTGCAATTTACAGATTATTTTGAGTCAATACTGAGTGTTTTTGGGGAAGAATCTAGTTGCACAATATTGGGGAGACTGGGAGGAGAGAGCGTGAAAATAAATGCCTGCAATCGTAAATTCAAGGTCTCTATACTATGCCAGCGTATTTAATGACGGCAGCTGTAGTTGAGGGGCGTGATTGAGCTTTGACAAAAGCGCGTGAAAACCATACCCACTTGCGGTGAAGAATGGTGACTGAACTTCTCAGCCTTGCTTTTTGCGCAAAGAATGCTTTGGTTCTTACATGGAATGAAAAACTAAATCCTACATGGCGCCATGGTATACGCAAAACGTTATTCATGAAAACACTTTTTTTTCGCCAATTTGTGACAATTAAATCAAGAAATTAAGTGTCTTGCAGTCTTGTCTGTTCGACATTACTCAGTTCAAGCTGTTTATTCCACAACGGTGCAAGAATACCCAGTTTAAACCAAGTTCCAAATTTACTGAATAATAGACGATATAAAGAGACTCAAACCCTTATTCTGCTATAAATCTGTGCTCCATTGTTATACGTTACAAGCCGGGAGAAAAAAAAGCCTAATGAGAGCACTAGGACTCTGCTCGGAACGTTATAAACAAACGGCTCAGTGTTCTCAATAAATAAAGGCTTTCGATAAGCCAAAGTCAGCGATGGGGCGGTTTTGCACCCGTGATTGTGCAATGCATTACTGCGTTACTTTTATAGGCTGGAGTTCGTCGCATGGTATCTTCTATCGCAAACCCGTTTACAAGGCTGTTAAATGCGTTTGAAACGTGCTGAGTGCGCCATACGGATCGTTATGTCGCACTGTGATGGACGTCTGAGCCAAATATCCCTTTCAAACGATACGTCCACTTTTCGGACGTGACCGGACCACAATCAAATTTCGCATACCACCTGCAATGACCGGAGACGTGTGGCAATGAAAATGTGCTGAAATCTGCAAAAACCAGCGCAGAAGCGTTTCTAGCCAGACATGTGAAATGAAGACCAGAAAATGCTGTTCAAGATGGCCGCATCAGACGGTGTCTCTGCCATCTGCGGTATCACTAGTATGGCTCCAATGAGTGCGTCAGTTTGTTAGCTTACATTGCGAGCATGAGGGCTTTGAGATGCTTAAAATGTACTGCTTTCTTTACATAACTTTTCAAGGCAAGTATGTATGAAAAGAGGAGCATTTTTAGACATAGAAAACAGTGTGGAGTCGCGATATGGCCATATGGATGCCCAATAGAAATTACGTAATTATTTGTTTGGAAGGGTGGGAACTTTAATCGTGCGATGTTAGCGGGCTCTTTCGACAAATATATAGAGATTTAAAAATTGCCCCCATACTACACAACAATAAAGGGCCTAATGACTTGGACGGAAAGTTGTTGTCGTTTCCTGCGCCTCTTTTTAAATTCCCCCACCCCTTCATGCGTGTTAGGTGGCATAGCAGACAGGCAACTCCTATTTCCGCATTCAGCCTGCGTCAAGCATGACAGGTGTCGATGGAAGGTAAGTGGTAGAGAAAGGTGGCATTCCGAACGCGGTGTGAGAAGAAGGTAGCTTTTTTAACAGAAAGTCTAGCGTTAAGAGTTCAGGATTGATTTAATGTGTTTAAAATAATTTCGTGGTATATGAGGAGGAAGATGGGCGCTGGTGTGAATCAGTACGGCCACGGGGCCGGAGGTTACGAGCTGGGGTGCGGAAGAGTGTCTTGGTGAGGGTAGTTTCAACGCATTGGCAACGCCAGACGTTGTGTAGAGGCAGGGACTTTTGTTTTCGGGTTTTATATTTTTCGGGATATGGGGTGTAGAAATCATGTTATTCAAGGAAGATGTTTATAAGTCAGGTTTTCTGAGTTATTTTTCTAAAATAAATAAAGGACCATTAGGGCACGTCATTGTTCGGCACATTAACGCATCCTTCAGCGCTCATTCAGTTTTATAAGTCTATTTAATAAACAGGTCAAAAACACATTGCACCAAGAAAGTGCTGTCCGCATCAAGTATTTCTTTTCTTGCGAGTGCAACTATTTTGTTGTGCACATTATTATCCTGGAGGACAGCACTTACACATCTTTGCTGGACCTACCTGCCTTGGTACGTTGCCAATCAATACCACCAGAGGGAGATTGATTTTATTTAAGGGACCACCCGCAGAATATTGTATGTGATTGGTCAGATAGTTTGGTAGACGTCTGTAACGAGCCACCCATCCCAGGTGGGAGGAAGTAGAAACGGCTGCTGCAGTGAGGGGGGGGGGGGTAACGAGTTTTACCCCCGTTTCGCAGCGCAACGGTGCCTTATCAGATAAATAAGTCTATGTAGGGTACGACAGGTACAACAGGATATGCATCTCACTGAGAAGGTCTAAGGGGGATAGACGGTAGGTGAATTGTGAAACGCTGTAGATCGTTAAGGGTCGACGTTTCGTAGCGGAAAGTCTGGAGGTAGTGGAACTGGGATTACATGCGTACGTGGCATCGTTCCTTCATTTTTCTTCATGAGCCTGTCACCTCCACTTTGTATTTGTGAGCAAAGGTGGGTTGTCGTTGTGTCTTTCACCATACATCCAAGAGACGAAGCATGTAGGAACCCGGCGTTGTACAGGCGAGACGCTGCATCGTTGTGTTCGTGCATCTACATGTCGAACATTCTCGCACAAAAATTTTGAAAATTAGAAAATTGTAAAACACTGTTAAGAAAATATTGAAGGCCAATGCCCATTCTTATAATAGGTAGCAAAGTCTTTCTGTTAAAGTGTTTTCATCGACCGCATCGAAAAGTCAAGACTGCCATATAAAACAAATGTAAAATGCCTTTGACGATAAAAAACGCTGATAGAAAAAAAAACAAGGCTGCCGTCGGGTATCTGCGGTTATATTGTTATAGTAAAATCTTACATGCTAAGAAAAAATTGCGTTCATCAGTGGTTTGCAGCTCAAAATGCTTTTGTACTGAATCGCTGGGTATGTAAGAAAGTAATGATCGCCTCTGGGAATTAAAACTTGAAGAGTTTTGAAAAACTACTTCCCTCATGGCGATCCCTATGGAGATGTGTAACTCTATAAATATGTTTGCCTAAGTCGGTGCAAAAGGAGTGCCCGTATTTGGTCTGAATTCTTGAAGGTAATAAAAAGAATCGAACTCAACCTAGCTGAGCGTGAGGACTAAATGTAGAAGGGAAATACAGATTTCATATTGATGCAAGTGTGGCTTTTTAATTAGATCTTTAAAAAATGGTGTCGATATGTTCATTTATGTAAGTATTTTTGTACAACGCAGGTACGACAAGTGTAACCAGTATGCTATCCGCTGAGAGAAGGGCTGGATCATTGGGTGATTGTATTATTTGAAGAAAGTGCGGTATGCTGTAGACAAAAGAAGGAAGGATGGTCGGAACACACGTCTATTAGTGGTTAAAAATTATCGACAGTTTTCTATAAGCGTTTTACTATAGTAGGAAACGGTAGGCCTGCTCGAGATATTGTCTGTAAACAAGTCTTCTGCAGAAACTTTATCGATTTTTGTAAGTATATAAACCGTCCTATTGGTTTGTTTGACTGCCTTAAGATGTAGTATCATTGCGTGATTAGTTTTGGGAATAATAGGTATGCCAGTTTACTAGACATGCCTTGACTGAATTATAGGGTGGGACCGGTGTCTATTTTGTATTATAGATGTGTTCTTGAGTTGCCTGCAGGACCATTTTTTCATTTTCTTTTTTATTTATACAATGAAACCAACATGCTTTTTATGCACGCCTTGACTTCTCCTGTTAGTTGGTCCAGTATTCTTTCAATGCTATCGCCCTGATTTAAAAGCGGGACGCGGTTACATAACTTGCTGCGGCGAGTGGCCAGAAAACCATGGTTCGCATGCCTCACCTTATTGTTCTGCTTTCTCCGCCGGTCGTTAAATCCGCGGCCGGTGTTCCCTGCATACTTCTTGTCACAAGATAGCGAGAAGAAGTAGACAATGCAATCTGCGCACTCGACGAATGCTGTTTCATGTTTTTTAACGCATATTCGCTCGGAAGAAGCGTAGGTCCTAGTGAGCTTTTAAAGTCTGTCAAGCTTTTGGGTGGCAGTGAAAACAACATTTGCTCTGGCTTTGCCTGCAATTCTTTAAGTCGAGTGAAACGGTGCGAACAAATGGGATCACGGCCAATCTTTTCTTACTGCTTATCAGCACCAAGCCGTCTTAGAATGAGTACTCCTATCCAACGGAGGGAGGGGGGACAATGGGAAAATTCAATGGGGGTATCCAATGGGGGCCAGCTCACACCCCCCCCCCCCCTTCCCCGGCCCCCGAATCAAGGTCATGACCCTCCCCCTCTTTTTCTTATAGCAGCGCTCTTGTCTTGTATGCACTGTTCAGCCTCGCCACGATACAAGAAATTGCCTTGGGCCTCCCCCCCCTCCCAGGAAAAAAATAAATACTGGCTACGAGCCTCATCCACATGATCAATAATTTTCTCGTCAGAAACAATATATCAGGGAGACAGGGCAATCCATGAGCGCGAGATTTAATGGGCACCGTGCTCGCACATAAAAAAAACCAAAACACAGTTTCGGAACATTTTAATTAGCGTGGTCTTAACTTCGACAAACTTAAACTATTCATTCTCCAGTGAGACTTCAAAATCTTGCATTTTTTTACCTTATCTACTTTTCTCTTCGGTTCTGTAGCTGCTGATATTTTTTTACTCTGGCATCCCCATTCTCACCGTTCCCCCTTTGTTCTTGCTCATTTCTTCTGGCGCTATCTCACACGAAACACGCTCTATTCTCCTGTTCTCTTATATCTCTTTTTTGTTTTTTTATCTCCCAACCCGCATTTGGTTCTGCTGTGCTGCTGCTATTTTTCTCTCACTTTTTTTTCTGGTCAATCTGACTTCATCGTTCCCATCTCAGCTGTCGCAACGTCCATGTCAGGACAGCAGCGTTTTGAAGTCAACTTTCGTCATCTTGCTCTCCTCTCTACTCCGTGCCACCCCTTCTCCCTCCCTACCACTCACCCCTCCTTCCTCCTGCCAATGATGAACGCGTTGGCCAGGCGAAGACACGGCCTCTCGTCGAGACATCGGCTAGCGGACCGAGGCTGCACCTCGATCATTGTTTATTTTGTTTTCAGTTGTACGGGTGCAAGCATTATGCAAGGGCAAACACGAGAGTGTGCGGCTCTGTGCTGCCAGTGAGTCTGTGGCTTAACTAAAAACTGAAGGCGCATACTATGGCGCTAGCCGTCTGCGCGTGTATGGATGAGTTTTTGTTTCGCAAATTGCGTCCTGATAAGTGTGGAACGTCCATGGTTGTAGGGAGGAACGTCTGCAGTGTTCGAGATTGCAATCCAACTTTTGGGGCTTTATGTTCGAGGTTAGCATCCATTTATAAGTTGAACGCTGCTGAGAGCACTGTCCATTCTGATCTTCGACGGCCGTCGAGGGCGCTTGTTGATATCGTCACCGCCGATTTAATTCTGCTCGTGGGCACGAGTCCACCCAATCAACAGTTTTTGGAGTTTGACGCAAGTCTGCCTGATTTCCTTCTAGGCCCCCTGCTGTCGCCGCTAAGTGACAGTACTGTTGCTGTGTGACTCGCAAGCACCAAAATAAAGATGTGTTGAGGTGTATTTTATTTCTAAGCTAGTCACTTATGATTGGTGGTCGCGGAAGTACACTGCGACTGCGTATAGATTTTCGTTCGCGTGTTTCGCTTGGCGGCATCTTGTCGAGGTCCACGCTTATTAGCTAACTACATTAAACGCTTTTCTTGTTGTTGTTGTCGTCCGTTGGATGACAAGGCTGATGCCGTCACTGAATAACGCGTGACCTGGGCAAAAACGAGGCGAAGTGCGCGTAGAGTGTTGCAGAAAGCGCCACTAACAGCTATTGCTAAAAATGAACAACACGAGCCCATCGTCAACCGGCAGTGCTACAGTTACAAAAGCCACCGACCGGCAGCATGAGTTTAGCGACAAGCGCTTACATGTTCTTTTCCTTATTGCTTGTACCTGCGCGTTCGTTCGGGAATGAAGCTTGAAGCATGCAGCTCATGTGTATTTGACGTTGTGTGGAGTGTATATGAAGAGGCGGTGCCCTGAAAGGAACATTATGCGCTAGCAGTATAGCCCTACTTCGGCAAAAAAGGCATGGTCTGTGCTTCTGTGTGAAGCCTTCACACCTTCCGCGCCCCTAGCGGATCAGAGCGCATCGGGGCACCTTCGGGCACCCTCCGACGAGATCACCTCAGGGCATTCACCGCAGAAAAAATGTATCTCATATTTACAAGCCTCCATGCATACCGACCAGCCTGTATCCTCCAGAAGCCCATGAAGAAATCAGATTCAAAATGTCATGGGAAGGCGGTCAATGTAAACGCGAAATGTACAACAAGTACTACTAACGCAGATCTGTCGAACCATATGTATGGTCACCTGTGCACTTGTCTCAAATAAAAGTTGCGAGATTTCTTGTGCTACCACGTGAGTTTTCTTGTCTCGGATTGTCGCTTTTCATTCGCTGAAGAGTGTACTGCTAGGCCCCATTTAAATAACAGCAATGGAGCACTTGGCCTTCGCTATTTGCAGTGCTACCATCAGAGGGATGCAGCGGGAGCGAGGATGCGTAACTTGCTCTGATATGCCTATGCTTACGCTCTGTGAAACAACACTTTCATGGGGCGCTGAAAAAGCATTTACCGCCTCCACACGTGCACTTAACGCATGCGTCAGTAACCTTCGCCAGTGCACCGTGATGACGGCTTTCTCGCGTGCGTGATCTGAAGTGGGTTGGCGGGGGCCACATAATGCTCACCTACTCAGATTGAAGGGAAGGATTTAGCGATTTTTTTGCAAGAAGGCTCAATGAAATACATCAGCTTAGCTGGGCGTCTGCTTCCTATTGTATGCATCGTCATTTTTATTAGTGAATAAGTGACCGTCACACCAGGAAACGATTATTGGACGTAGTCGGCCGATATGAGATCGATAGCGTTCAAATAGCTTTAGACTGCACATATTTAATTTTCTTGTGGGATTCAGTTAGAACGCCGAAATGTGCTGTGAGTGAACGACATGACTTCTTTTTTAACCAGTTGGAGCTTCGCAATAATTGCGACATTTTCGAAAGAGGTTGATTGTCACTTGTGTCCCCCCCCTCCCCTCCCCCCCCCCCCCCCCCATCGCAAGCAGAATATAGAAGAAAGTGTTCGTCTCGAAGAGCTCGCACAGCACGGTTCGCAGCACAACTGTAGTAGGTGCGCAGATGAGGCCAGCGAGTGGAGCAATACTTCCAAATATTGCTCACAGTACAAAAGTCCCTAGGCAGGGAAGTCGCCCTGTGGTCTTTAAAATTAGTGCTCCGGCGCTCCACTATGTGCTTTTGCAGCAAGAGAAATTGTGTTGAGAAGAAAATGCACACAAAAGGGTGGTTGACAAGCAAGGAACAGTCACACAGATTTCAGCAGCTAAGTGAACATACTCCTACTAAGTGGCTCAGGCGTTGCCATGCAACGATATTTGGTGTGCTAGAGAGAGAGGTGCTCCTCCCAGCGCACTTTTTTTGAAAAGGTACGGGCTGCAGTTTCTAACAAAATATAAACTGAGCTTGGGCCAGTGCAGCACAGTTTTGATTTCTTCACTGGACTATATATTCGTGGATGGGCTACATGCTGTGACAGGGGTCGCCTGACTCTAAGACAACGCAATGCCTGACTTCGCAGCAGAGCTCAAAGCGGGCAGCTGCCTGCTTTCTTCTCGGCTAACATCGTAAAAAGGTCAAGCACCATAACCTGAAGATGCCCTGGCAAGACTGAAGCTTGTGTAGGATCAACGAGATCTTCGGCAAACAGACACGGCACGCCTTCGGTGCGTTGTCTAAACAAAGGCGCACAAAGCAAAACAAACAAAACTTGAGCCCAAGCGAGTGGTGACTCCAGACAATGACAACGGTGCGTGGGAGAGAGCGTCTGCTCAGAGGTGCTCGCGATGTTTGCGTTCCTTCGTGTTCGGCTTAATTTTTTTTTATACGGGTGAAAAACTTGACCGAGGAGAAGGGGGCCGGGTGAAGGTCCACATACTCGAATTTATCATTTTTTTTACACTCCTCTACTGGAGTAGCGGAAAGGCTGTCAGCCATACATCTTGTAGCCGGATATGCACCAATCATGCGTGTAGGAGCGTACGTCTATATTTATTTACTGAAATATATGTACGCGAGGAGTAATTCTCCGAAGACAGGGAACGGGGGCCGTGGACGTGACCTTGAGCTCGGGTCCGTCTAATAATAGTTAGACTGTGGATGCAAGCGGCTTCCAAGCGCAGATGACGGCATTTCAATTGACAGATTAAGAAAGGGGTTTATTTGTTCTACTTTGCTACCAGGGTAGCAAAACGTAATATTTATACCATGTTGCTGCAACCATAAAAAGGCGCGGCTACGCCGCCAAATTTTCTAATACAGTCTTCCCACCTGGAGATAATCTTCCCACTTCGCTATATTTTGTTTCCCTGCTACCCTACTAAACCACTGCACCACACGGAGCATCGCACCGTCAGCGTAAATGTAGAGCGTTCGCTACGTGTGTGGGAGGTCCTGGATTGTAATCTGAATTTGGGCATAAATAATGGAGGGGTGCAGAAAAAAATAATAAAGAGGGTGTCGTTGGAGCCGTACTAGGTCCGGTCTTATACTTGTGGAATACTCCGAGGACAAGTAGACTATGATAGTCAAGATACGCGCTATAGAGAGGCTTGCTTGCCATAGCCGCTGTGGTACTTGGCCATTAACTCCTGTATGGAACTGTGGTAGATGACGGGAATATAAATGGTTTCTTGTTTCTACTTGGGAGCGACAGAGATGATGGGATGGATGTGCAACGCGGTTCCTCCGCTCTTATACGAATATGAGATCGGTGTGGGTGAGTAATAAAAGTGCTAATGTGAAGCTGTCTTTCAATTCTAGAGTTTTCGCAGCTTGTTTCGGTTGAATCGACGTGATGGATTGGGCATGCAGGTTGAGCTATCGAAGAGGAATTATTCGCTTCTTGTGTACTCGTTGTGAAAAAAACAAAAATAAAAAATCTCGCCCTGCGCTCTCGTTTCTACACTCGAGATCTATAATTAGCTGTTCGCCATAAGAGATCGTCGCATCATTTGATGGTCTTTATGCATCTTTTTTTTTACCTCCCTGAGTTGCAAGTTTACCGAACAAGGCACCAGAACGTGGAGGCGTAATTAAGTAAGTGTCGTGCAACAAGAATGTAAGGCTTCAAAATAAGACATCTTCCAAGACTAATGCTTCAAATCAGGTTGTGAGGCTCCGTGGCAGCCCGGATTTCCTCCTTACTGGCGTCTCTTGCACGGTATTTCAGTGTTTTGCGCTTTCTGTAGCAGAAGTGGAAGATTCTTGACACGTTCAGAGCGTTGGCTCTTGTACAAGTTTCAACCCATAAGCAACCTCACCCACCAGTGGTCACATGCTATTTATCTCTATAGTATAGGATAACACGTGTAAATACTAATAAGTCGTCTATTCTTGCTGTGTCATGTGCCCTCGGCGGGATCTTTCTGTTTGCGGTAAAAATCTCATATGGCTTCTGTGGCAACGCAATCCTGAAAGGAGTGCGCGACCAAAAGCATTCCGTGCACCTGTTCCAAACGCTATCGAATATCTTACAGCTTCTTTTGTGCCCAACCAAACTGAAAGATCATGCAGCACCCGCTACGGGGACCCACTCAAGCGCAGTGGCGGCCGCTTTGGGTTTAGGCCACAAATCGAGAATGCAGTTTCTTGGCGGCGGCTTCCCGCAAATTTACGAAGACCAGGCAAATATATACTGCTGTTCATAACGCGCTCTACAATACAACAGATGTCGAAAAGGAAGCAAAAATATAAGTTACATCAAACTAGGCTCCTTCGCATCGTTTTTAGTGCATAATTGCTAAACATGTCGCATGCGCTAAAAGAGGCTAATGTTTATTTCAGTATTGTAACGTACGAGGAAAGGATTGCTAAAAGCAGTACGATGGGGAGTACACATACTTCGCGCTTCCATGACCACTGGCAATAAATGCCAGTATGCTCGTGCATCAATGCCTCTTAGATGCCTGCTGAGTAAAGCCCTTTTTCCGCAGTGTTGTGAGCCCAGTTGCCGCGACACTCACACATAAAAATCTTGTTGAAGAGAGGAAATGCCTTTACATCGTCCTCTATTTCTATGGAATCCCATTTATTTTAGGCTTTCGTGGCACTTTGTATGACAAATTTCTTCATTTCACTGCGCGTTCTAGTTCGATACTCAAAGTGAGCGCCGCAAGAAAGAAAGAAGAAGCAAAGGACCGCTTGGGGTGGAAGGGGGGGGGGGGGGGCAAAGCCGTGGTGGAGGAAGATCCGTGGTTGCTGACTAAAGTTCTTGCTGTGAGCTGCTTTCCGGTGATGTTCATTAAGCGCGGACAGCCCTTCGGAATCCCGCAAATTCCAAGCGTGGTACGAGCTGCGGCTTTTCTCAGTCGCAGTATCGAACAAGGAGAGAGCATTGTGCTGTAACACGCGAGCTGCGCTGCGCTCTGCTGTCTTCTTACTTGAAAAAAGAAATATTTCTACGTTAGGCGAGAAGAGGTGCGAGTAGGGAAATCGAGGAAAGACATAGAAAGTAGACACTGGTATCAACGACTGCACGGTCTCAGAATTTGTCGCCTTACGATTACATGCTATCGGTTCTCTCGACTGGTGAGAGAACCGAAAGTATGTAAAAATGAGAAGGTGGCGTTCGCTGATTGAACGCTGCTGATGTGAAACGACGACGACAACGAAAATAATAATATATTGGTAACAATTTAGTCACCGCGTATACGAATACACCAACATAGGAAATCATACAATAGTTGTATCTGGCCACTACTAAGCTATGGGGCAGAAACTTGGAGGCGAAAGAAAAGGCGCGAAATTAAGTTTAGCATAGCGCAGCGAGCTATGGTGAGGAAAATGATAGTTCTAGCGTCAAGCGACAGGTTGAAGGATGAAGGACGAGAAGAAATGGCATAGGCAGGGAACGTAATGTGAAAATAGAATGCATTTCAGTCATAAGGAATCCTGATCAAGCATACGTCATAATCAACACTGAAGCATTGCAAAGCCGTGCTGTAAACTTCATCTTTTATGATTATTCACGCTTCAAGAGCGTCACAGAATTAAAAAAAACTTGTCGAGTTGGAACAATTGTCACGTTGACGCCGGTCGCTAGCCTGTACCTTAGAAAACTGCATCATTCTACACTCCAGGATGACTTCTTAACTCCGTCCTCCGCAGTCTTCCCGTGCTGTTACCATGATAATGAAATAAAACGCATAACGTGCCGCTTATATCTTTACGCAAGATCATTCGTTCCTGGCACGGTAGGAGACTGGAGTTATCAGCTATGAAACATTGTTCCCGAAATTAAGTATACCATCATTTCAAATTTTGTTGCAACAAAATGGTGTGAGCTAGCAACTTTTTGTCACATATTGTTATCATTACACTAATTTTTGTAACTAGTGTGTTGTGAATTGCAGTATATGCCCCGTACATATTTATATTGTGCTTTTTATGGTTCTGTTTATATGCAATATCAGTTACATTGCATGTATTAGATGCATTTTTGTATTTCGAGCACTGGGGCTGTATCAGGTATGTGTTGCCGCCCGCCCCGTGTAACAGCTCACACGCGCGCTCATGGAGGTATTGTAATATAAATAAATAAATAAATAAATAAATAAATAAATAAATAAATAAATAAATAAATAAATAAATAAATAAGTGTTGAACATTTAGGGCAACAGAATGTAGTTCAAGAGAATGCAAGCGTAGCAGCGGGTCGCATGAAGTTAGATGGGCCGATGAGATTAGGAGGCTTGCGGGGATAAGGCGGCCACAGCTGGCATAGTGCAGTGCTAATATGAGATTTGTGAAAGGAGAATTTTTCCTGCACTGATCGTATTTAGGCTAATGACGATGATACTAAGAACACAATTTCTGTCTGCAGCACCTTCTTACTTCATATCTTTAAGCAGTAGATATTAACAGGTGAGCTTCCCACGGATTAGAAAATAGAGGGTGGTACCGGTTTTCAAAAGTGGCAACAAACATTCGCACGAAAATTACCGCCCCATCTCGCTTACAGTCATCTATTGCAAGATCCTTGAACACATTTTGGCATCGCATGTATACAATCACCTGAAAATCTAATCATTTTTTTTCTCTAGGCAGCATTGACTCAGAAAAGGCATTTACTGTGAGTCGCAGTTATTTCAGTTTACTACTGACCTACATTTCAACATGAACAGTACCTTGCAAACTGACTGCAGCTGTTTGAACTTTACCAAAGCATTTGATCGTGTAGCACATTGCCGATTAATATCTAAGCTTTCCGCGCTCAAATTAGGTTCCTTAACTTTCTCATGGGTCCGTAACTTTCTAATTGCCAGCAGTTCACCGTTGTTAATAATTAATCCTCTTCTCTCTCCGACGTTACATCGGCCGGGCTGCTGGGAAGCATCCGCGGTCCATAACTCTTCTTAATTTACATTAATGACCGGCCAATAAACACCTCTTCTTGCATACGCATATTTGCTGACGACTGCATTATTTATCGATCTATAAAGAGTACTAATGACCACCTTTCACTCCAAAGGGACCTTGATCGCATTAACCACTAGTGTAAAACGTGGCTAATGACTAAACGTTTATAAATGTAAGATAATTTCGTTTAGCTGCAAATCAGCCAATTTGCATTTCCTCTACCACATTAATAAAAATACATTGGCTCGGAATAAGCAGTATAAGTATCAAGGCGACCATCTTTCACCAACCTTTCTTGGACTGAACATATAACCACCATTTTCGCTAATGCTTTCAGGTTACTAGTGTTCCCCGTAACCTGCAAAGCACTACACCTTACGTGCGTAAACAAGCCTGCATAACCTTTGTCAGACCGCAGCTAGAGTACGCTTA